>NW_006408598.1:5497131-5504064 GCF_000296735.1 Chrysochloris asiatica
GTTTCCGAGGAGCAGCTGGTGAGCTTGAACCACCGACCTTGCAGTTCAAATGGCCTTGCAGTCTGGTACATTAACCCACGGCGCTACATCAGGACTCCATTGTTAAGTGCTTTCACGCTACTGAGGAGTGGCTGCTGAATTTGAACAGCTAACCTTGTGGTTCAAATCGACCTTGTGGTCTAATGCTTACTGTACAGTGCCACACTACTACTCTTATTGTTGTTGTTAAATGCCATCGAGTCAATTCCGACCCATAGCAACCCTCTATAGGGTTTCCAAGGAGCAGCTGGTGAGCTTGAACCACCGACCTTGCAGTTCACGTGACTTCACTGTCTGACACATTAGCCCACAGCGCCACACCAGGACTTAATTATTAATTGCATAGGAACTCAAAGCCAAGGGGCACTTGTGATCAGTCTTCTGTAGGAGTTGAAGTCTCAGAAAGTTTGCAGAGGTTGGATGTAATAAATTGGTTACAAAATGATCCAGTGCTCCCAGTTTCCTTGTATCCACACCATTGGAGTGAATGCAACTTTACAGTACTCAATCAATAGGAAAAGTCCATTTCAATACCTGTTGAATCTGAGCAGGTTCATGACTCTTGAGCAATTAGCACATTGTGGAAGCGACATTGTACTAGTTCTGATACTTGCCTTCAAGAAACCCTGCCTACCTTAACTTTGCTGGAACAGTGCCACTGCCTGGTCTAGCCTGCTGGAGGATGAAACACCACGTGGAACACAGAGGAACTGTTCTCCACCAGGCCATCCTAGACTAGCAAGCACCTAACCTACCTGTCTATTGACGTTAGTCGCATGTGTGGGCCCAGTTGCCCAGCCCAAGTTGACCCAAATCTGAAGAACAGCTCTGGCCGTCCACAAGCTTGGGGAAATAATAACTGCTTTAAGCCACTATGTTTTGTGGTAGCTCATTACACAGGATCACAGCATCAGTAGATAACAGATACATTGGAGTAGTCAGGAATAACTTCCTGGAGGAAATGAGGCATTAAAGATTTAGGGATGTGGTGAGGACTAGGGTAGCCATTCTAGGCAAGGCAATGGCTTTTTTTGACCTGGCTTCAGTCTTTCAAATTTATCATTCAGAATCTTGGTTCTCTCAAACCCACCTCTCCTTTTTTCTCTTTTTCTAACCTCTGCATTCCTAGTAAGTCAGTGTTGTAAATATAGAGAGCCTTCCTGAGAATCCTGGGTCTTCCATTACATCTCAGTTCTAGTCTTGGAGGGCCAAGCTCTGCTTTCTCTCCCTTCATCTAAATTCTGAGAATCAGAACACTTGGACCCTTTAGGCCACTGGGGAAATGAGCAGATCTGAGAGTGCTTGCCAGACCCAGGAATCTCCTTGAGAACCAGTGCCCAGTAAAACAAGGTATGTTTGCTGTCATTTTATTCCCAGGACCCAGGCTCTCATTACAGAATACAATTCAGGAATAAAAATAAAGCTTCCCTCACTTCTGGGGCTCCCACCCTCTTTGTTGAAGCACTGCCCTGCCCTCCTGCTTCTCAGGCTCCTGGGCTGTAACTCCTCAGGATTTCCAACTTCCTGCCTATTTCCAAATCCAATGCCACTTTCCCAGGGACTGGGAGTCAAGTTTGAATGGGTCAGCCCCTGGAATTCCTTGTGGTAACAGTGGGGAGACAACCACTCCTGTCTGCGCTGTTAATTGGCACAGGAAATGAGCAAAGTTGAGTGTGGGTCTCCTGTGATTAGAAACCTTTTTTTTTTTTTAAAAAAAAAAAAAAAAAACAAGCTTGGCTGAATCTTTCTTTAAAGATTGGGTCTAGAAACCCCAAGAGCTATCTAGGTGATTTAATGAAAAAAAAAAAAAAAAAAAAAAAATGCACTGGGGCCCTTTTGATTTCATAGAATAAAAAAGTAAAGCAAAACAGGGGTAAAACATTTCTAAACATTAGAGACCCTTGGGCCTCCCTTCATATTTTTCTCTTGTGTTGCTAAAATACATTGCATAAAGGACATTATTTTTAGTTTACTTTCCCATTCTTTGCTTCTTTCCCCCTTTGTCTTCATAGCCGTTTAAGGATCTGAGAACATTTTAAAATCCTGCCTCCTTTCATTTTTGTTCTGACAGATGGTGATTTTTAATGATTCCTCCTTAGGGTTCAAAATCATCGTGATATCTGTTCCTGAAACTAAAAATCGAAACTAATTTTCAGTAAACTGTTGTTGCTTTTGGGGGATCTACAACTGAATTGAGGTGACCCAATTTTGTTATTAATATGAAGAAAATCATAAGCATGCAGTACACTTTCTACCTTTAATAAAATGTACTCACTATATTTTCCTTTTGCTCCCCAAGTACTTAACTCAATCCAAGGCACAGAGTAAACATTTAATTCACATTCGCTGATGTGAATTGAAGGCCTGTGGTATTTCCTACAGATTAAGCAATTTTGACACCATAATCCCTAAATAATTCCCAGGAAGGGCCCTGAACAATGGCTTCTAGTGCATGCACATTACGGCTTTTGTTTCCTATCTTTTGCTGTTTGTTTCTGGTTCATGTGTCAAACCATTACATTGCCTTTGGTTTTAGCCATTAGACAGGCAGAGGAAAATTGGTGATAACTCCAGGGCTGGTCATTTCTACTCCACATGTCTTTAAAGCAAAACTTTAAAGCAAAGAAACCAGTTTTCTACTTTATTGAGTAATATAGTGATTATAGCTTCCAAATATGTGGAAAGAGGTAGTAAAAAGTAGGGAGGAGATATGAAGGTGCTCTTGATAGAAAAAAAAAGCAGTTCTAAATTTGAGGCCTACTTTGAGCATGGGGAAATGTGGGTGAAATATTATAGTAGTAACAGGAATGGTTATTGAACTGTGAAGAGCGTTTGTTACAAAAAGAGAGGACTGTAATTCCTTTGATGTTATCAGGAAGTGATGTATTAGATTCTGCAAAGTAAGGGGCAATGATCAGCAAATGCATTTTAAAAGTTCTTCCTCTTTAATATCAGATAACCATAAATTAGTCCCCAGTTTTTTGAGTTATTTTTAGCCCCAAAATAGGAAGGTCTGTTCTAGACAATCAAAAAATGACCAGTTAGGTGGTATATTTAGTTTCTGAAATAAGTGACCCTTATCTTCACTCTTCTGTCTGTTTTCATTTATAAGAAATAAAAATTAGGACAGTGACAATTCTGAATTAATTTTTTAAATTATGTCTAAATTACTAGTCCTGTCTAAAGTAGAAGATGATAAGAAGTCACAAAATATTTGATAAGTGGACGTGGTAGTATGCCCTCAAGTAGGTTCCAACTCATAATGAACCTGCATAGGGTTTCTGACGCAGTAAATCTTTACAGGAGCAGAAAGTCTCATCTTCCTCCCTCAGAGCAGCTGGAAGATTCAAACTGCTGTCCTTGCGGTTAGCAGCCCAATGTATAACTACTATGCTACCAGAGCTTCTTAAAACATTTGATAATCATATACATAAATGTCAATATTAATTTGGATTAACATTCCAAACTAACAGTTCTACAGGACCAAGCTGTTGTTAGTTGTTATTTTTAGCTGATTCCAACTCATAGGAACTACCTGATGGGTGTAGAGTAGAACACCTCAGTAAGGTTTTCAAGCCTGTAAACTTTCTGAAGCAGATCACCAGGATTTTCTTCAGAAGTAGATTTGAAGTATCAAGCTTCCAGCAGGTAATAAAATACTAAACCAACTGCACCACCCAGGAACTCCTATAGAACCAAGTTAGAAATGTTTTTAAGAACGTATTATATTAAATAAAAACAAAAAGATGAACACACTTAATTTGAAACAGTGGAACGATTTTTTTAAATGTCAAAACATATTCATATATTTGTACTTTAAGTTAAAGTATCAATGGCTTCAACTGATAAAATACAAAATGATGCTTGGTGTATAATTTAAATGGAAATCAACTAATAGGACAAAATCATGATTTGGATTGAGAATTTGCAGAATGAGGATCATGGTAAGACAGTATATGACCTATATTCATACCTTTGTATGTGGACACTGTTGTTGTTAAGTACATTGGAGTGGGTTCTGACTCATAGTGACCCTACACAGGGTTTCCGAGGCTGCAAATTTGTTACAAAAACAGAACGCCTCATCCTTTTTCCATGGACCAGCTGGTAGTTTTGAACTTCCGACTTTGAGGTTAGCAGCCCGATTTGTAACAACTATGTTACCAGAGCTGCCATAATTGTGCTTTCTGGGTTACTAAGATACATGACTCCTAGTGTGGTGCCGTGGGATAATGCACTGGACTGCAAGGTCCATTTGAGCTGCAAGGTCAGCAGTAAAAATTTACCAGCCACTCCTTGGAAACCCCACACAGGGCTGCTATGAGTCGGAACTGACTCAGTGACACTTATCAACAACAACAACAAGATCCATGACTGGAGTTCTGCCTGGTGTGTAGGGTCAGCACTGGGCTGCTAACCATTAAGTAGGTGGTTCAAACCCACCAGTCACTCCTTGGAAACCCTATACAGGATTGCTATGAGTCAGAACTGATTTAATAGCACTTACACCACCACCACCAAGATATATGACTAACTAGGGTATTTAGAGGAGAAAGTAATTCTTAGCTCTGCTCCTTTCTTTTGTAACACTTTTGAATAACATGGAGGTATGGTGTGGTGCTACAGGACAAGCACTGGACAACTAACCCCAAAGTTTGTGGTTCAAATCCATCAGTGACTCCTCAGAAACCCTATATAGGGTTGCTATGAGTCAGTACCAACTCAACCACACTTGACAACAACAACATGATATTTTTATAAATGGCTACATGACACGAGTTCTGCTCATAAATTCTCTCACCCAAAGTACACTGTTTATGCCAGAAATTGATTCTTCCCAGTCTATTATTACTATCAATGGCAATTGACAAGGACACTAACCCAAACATACCTATTTATCTGAAAGAGCCTTAACACTTTAAATTGTTATCTGCTTATATTTGGGCTTAGCCTATGTGCCATCTTCCAGTGGAGGTTTCAACACTCCTCTGATTCTGACCTACCCATGGTACTGAATGAACACTCTTCCTCAGAGCCTGAGAGAATGAGGAAAGAGGCATAAGAGATCAAAGCACATTAACATTAAGGATGGGGGGAAAGGGAAAGAACAGAGCTGGAGCCACTCCACACCATAAACCAGCAGTTGTTAGGTTTAAAATTTCACATTGGCCTCTTTCTTACTAAATAGCCTAAACTGGCATCAACGAGCTATCGACTGTCAAAATAGCGGCCAGAGAAACAATCGACAAAGCCATCCCTTGAGATTGTGGAGTAAAACGGTGAAAAATACAGTCAAAGAAGTTAATGGGTGAGCTGGCACCTAATGCCAGAGCCAGCGTGAGAACCACTTACGCAGTAATTGTCCCTCCCGGTGTCCTCAGCTCTGTCAAACACTGCCCTGGGCTTGCCTTTCAGCGCAAGAACTGATCTCTTTGAGACAAACTGAAATCCACACGCCCTAAAATCCAACTAGTTGAGGGCTGGGAATTCAGGTGGGAAAGTGGACAATCCTCCTGCACCTCAAGTCGTTTCAGTTTCCCCAGACTCCCTTAGAGTCAAGCAAGCCCGGCTGACTCTTGGGAACACAGGGTGGTGTTTATGTGCAGCCCTTGACTCAGGGGAGATAAAGGCAGATACCAGCTTTAGTTTCACAAACCCTTTATGCTGAATCCCCCTATAGTAGAGACACATCAGTTTCTCCTTTGAGGAATTATACTATGCATTCATTCACAAAAGGAGAGAGAGAGACTGTGGTCCAACCAAGAGCAAGCATACCACCAATGCAGTAACATTAGGGCCCACACTGCAAAATTGTAACAAGGGGGAGGTGACTTGCAGAAACACTGGCTGAAATGCTTTCTCACCCTTACAAAAAACAAAAATAGCAACAACTATCCCTTCCACAGCACACTCTCCACAGTGATTTGACGGTTCATTGCAGTGACCACACCGAACTCAGACACCATAATCAAAGACATGCGGTTTATTAAGGAAGTTAACAGATTACAATTCAGTTTAGAAAATGTACAGGGTATAGTTGCTGCAGTCAAGACAGCCTCTTCTCTGCTATGTCCACAGGCAGACCTGTCTCTGGCCCTCAGCCCACTGACATTGCCTCTACCCTGTTCTGGCAACATTACAAAGCTCATTTTGGGCTGTTGATAAATGCCCAGCAAGCACACACTTCACCATAAATTTCAGCCTGAAGACACTAGGCTCTAGCTCCATGGATTAGCAAACCTAGCTCTCCCAATAAATTTCCTGGAGACACCCCACTCTGCAAGCAAGCCCCCTGCCCAAAGTCACTTAGCTTGACTTGCTCCATAGTCTGGGAAGCCTATTGCTCTCTCATGCTTTGTCTTGGTTCTGCAACTATCACTCCTCTGCTGCTCCTATGCCACTTCTCGGGTGTCACAGCATTCTGTATCTGGGTATAGGAGGTTCAAAGCACATAGAACTTGGGGCCCAAAGAACATGTTCCACTTCAGGTTCATCCTTGATTGAGTGAACTTACCCATTTCTGCTCCTGAGATGGCTCGTTTTATACCTACGTTAGAGTTCTAAGTTTTCACAATGAATTGTTAATAATCACTCACAACTGAATCGTATAACCCAGTAGCATCTTCCCCACATTCTCTTACAGGAAAAAGTAATTTGGTGGGAATATACAAAGACTATGGGGAGAAGAGAATTCAATAATTCAATGGCACCACCACTACCTATTGCATTGAGTCATTTCTGACATATAGCAACTCAATAGGACAGAGTAGAATTGCTCCCTAGGGCTCCCAAGACTGTAAATCTCTATGGGAGCAGTAAGAGTCATCTTTCTCCTGAAGGGCATGATTGAACTCTGATCTTTTAGTTAGCAGTCCAACCCAAAATATCACCCAC
>NW_006408598.1:5504164-5518974 GCF_000296735.1 Chrysochloris asiatica
ACACACACACACACACACACACACACACACACACATTGTTGTTAAGTTCCATCGAGTTGGAACCAACTCAAAGCAAGCTTATGTACAACAGAACGAAACACTGCCCGGTCCTGTGCCAACCTCAAAATCATTGCTACGTTTGAGTCCATCACTGTTGCCACTATGCCAACCCATCTTGTTGGGGTCTTCTTCCTTTTCTCTAACCTCCATTTTACCAAACATGATATCTTTCTCCAGGGACTGGCCCCTCCTAACAACATGTCTGAAGTATGAGAGATGAACTCTGGCCATCCTGGCCTCCAAGGAGCATTCTGGATGTACTTCTTCAACACAGATTTGTTTGTTATTTTATTGGCAATCCATTGTACTTTTAATATTCTTCTCCAACATCATGACTCAAATGCATCCATTCTTCCACGGTCTTCCTTATTCACTGTCCAACTTTCACATGCATATGAGGTTATTAAAAAATACCATGGCTTGGGTCAGGCACACCTTAGTCCTCAAACTGACATTTTTGCTCTTCAACACTTTAAAGAGGTTTTGTGCAGTAGATTTGCTTAATGCAATATGTCATTGATTTCTTGACTGCTGCTTCCATGAGTGATGGTTGATCTGAGCAGAATGACGTCTTTGACAACTTGAATCTTTTCTCCATTTATATGGATGTTATTGATTGGTCCAGTGGTGAGGATGTTTGTTTTCTTTACATTGAGATGCAACCCATAGTGAAGACTGTAGTCTTTGATCTTCATCAGTATTTTAATATATGGAGAAAAGGATAGTTTTGTTTTATAATTACATAGCAAGAAACATGAATTTTTTTAAAGTAACAGAATTTGATAGAGAACTAGAAATTCCAAGCAAGATATTTTTTCTTCTTCTATTGGACATGCAGACAGCTACCCATAGTGCATGTGAGTTGGGGATCTATTACAGATTCCCTTAACTTTCTGATACATCAGTATACTAGTCTGCTAAATTCTGCAAACTCAGAGATAAGTATGAGCAAACATATTTACAAATACAAATAAATAAAGTGATTGGGTAAATATCATCTGGCAATAATTTTTATAAGTAGCATGTGAATAAACATAAAGTTTAACTAAGACTCCCCAAATAAATATTTTGTTATTGTTAAGTGCCTTCGAGTAGGTTCAACTCATAACAACACTGTGTAGGGTTTCCAAGGGGAACTGGTGAGCTTGAACCACCATCCTTGTGGTAATCAGCCCAGTGCTTCTCCTACAGGAGTCCAAGTGTTGGTTAAGAGAAGATAAATACAAAAAAAATTTTGAAAGCCCAAATGACTAAAAAATAAAAAAATAAAGTTTGGTAAAAATAAAAACCATAAACAATTTTTATTAAATTGTAAATTAAAAGCAATGTCATATTTTTTGCAACTCATAAAAATATGATTGATAGAAATATATATTGCTACTAACCATTTCAATCACTGGTCTATCAATTTCTCATACTGTGGTGGTTAGTATGTTGTTGTGATGCTGAAAGATATGCCACCATTGTTTTAAATACCAAAAGTGTCACCCATGGTGGACAGATATCACAGAGCTTCCAGATTAAGAAGAAGGAGAGGTGGACCAGTTCTGAATCAATAGCCACAGGAAACCTTAGGAATAGCAGAGGGACATTGTCTGGTATAATGGCGGAAGATGAGTCTCTCATGTTGAAAGGCACTCAAAATGCCACAGGGGAAGAGCTGCCTCTTCAAAGTAGAGTTGATTATACTACATGAATGGAGCAAAGCATTTATGACCTTCATTTGCTTATGGGTAATGACTCAAAATAGAGAGAAACAGCAGCAAACATGAATTAACAGTCAGAACATGGAATATAAAAGTATGAATCTAGGAAAAGTGAAAGCTGCCAAAAATGATATGTAACAAATAAAGATCAATATCCTAGATATTAGTGAGTTAAAATGGACTTGTCTTAGTCATTTTGAATTTCACAATCATATGTTTTACTATGCCAGGAAAGTCAATAGTAATAACAAGTTAAAGAAGAACTGTGTCACATTCATTGCTGAAAACAGTATTTCATGATTTATCTTGAAATGCAATGTTGTCTGTGACAGAATAATAACCATATGCCTACAAGGAAACCAGCTAATACTATGATTCAAATGTATACACACACCACCTACTAAAGTCAATGTTTATGAAATTAAAGAATTCTACAAACTTCTTCAGTCTGATATTGATCAAACATTCAATCAAGATGCATTGATAATTCCTGGTAATTGAAATGTGGAAGTTGGTAACAAACAGGAAGAGCTCACTAGCTAGACAATATAGCTGTGGTGATAGAAATGATGCTGGAGTTCATATGATAGAATTTTGCAAGACCAGTGACTTACTCATCGTAAATACCTTTTTTCAACAACATTAACAGTGACAATATACATGAACATAATCAGATGGAATTTACAGGAGTAAAGTTGACTGTATCTATGGGAAGAGAAGCTCAATGTTATCAGCCAAAACAAGGTCAAGAACCAACTGTGGAATAGACCATCAATTATTCATATGCAAGTTCAGGCTGAAACTGAAGAAAATGAAAACAAGCACATGAGAGCCATAATATGACCTTGACTATATGCCACCTGAATTTAGGGTCCATCTCAGTAACAGATTTGATGCATTAGATACTAATGAATGAAGATTAGAGGAGCTGTGGGATGACATCAAGAACATCATATGAAGAAAGTGAAAGGTCATTAAAAAGACAGGAAAGTAAAAATGACAAAAGGAGGAGACTCTGAAACTTGCTCTTGAAAATAGAGAAACTAAAGCAAAGGAGAGAAATGAGGAAGTAAAAGAGCTAAACAAATCATTTCAAAGGGAGGCTGGGGATGGCAAAGTAAAGTATAATGAAATGTATAAAGACTTGAGTAAGATAATCAAAAGGGAAGAACATGTTCACTATTTCTCTAACTGAAAGTACTGAAGAATGAATTCAAGTCTCAGGTTATAATACTGAAGGATTCTATGAGAAAAAATTGAATACTGCAGGAAGATGTACTGTCATTGTATCAAAGATAATTGGTCAATGCTCAACCATTGCAAGAGGTGCTATATGTTCAAGAACAAATTGAAGGAAGAAGTCCAAGCTGCAGGGAATGCCTTGGGGAAAAAAAAAAAAAAAATCCAGCAATGGGTAGCATACAGATTGAAATGTTTCAACAAACTGATACAAAATTGGAGGCACTCACTCATCTATGCCAAGAACTGGAAGACATCCACTTGGCCAACCATTTGGAAGAGATCCATATTTATGTCCATTCCAATGGGTTGCATAAATCATTGAAAAATATCACTAATATCACATGCAAGTAAAATTTTTCTGAAGACAATTCAAAGATGGTAGCAGCAGTACATTATCAGGGAGCTGCCAGAAATTCAAGTAAGATTTAGAAAAGGCCGTGGAATGAGGGATGTCACTGCTTATGTTAGAAGGATCTTGGCTAAATGTAAAGAATTCCATAAAGAGATTTACTTGTGCTTTACAGACTAAGAAAAGACATTTGACTATATGGATCATAACAAACTATGGATAGCACTGTGAAAAATGGGTATACCAGAACACTTAATTGTGCTCTTGGAAATCCTGTACTTAGATCAAGAGGCAGTTGTTAGTACAGAAGAAAAGGATACTGAAAGATTTAAAATCAGGAAAGGTGTAAGCCAGGGTTATATCCTTTCCCCACATCTATTCAATTTGTATGCTAAGCAATTAATCCAAGAAGCAGGATAACATGTGGCATCAGAATTGAAGGAAGACTTATTAACAACCTGTGATATACAGATGACACAGCCTTACTTGATGAAATTGAAAAGAACTTGAGACAAAGATGAAGGACTGATGAAAATCAAGAACTCCAGCTTTAGTATGCATTGCACCTTAATGTAAAGAAAACAAAAATCCTCACAATTGGACCAATAAATAACATCATGGTAAGTGGAGAAAAGATTGAAATTATCAAAGACTTCATCTTTGCTTGGATCCACAACCAACACTCATGAAAGCAGGAGTAAAGAAACAATATATTGCATTAGACAAATCTTCTGCATAACAACATTATGTATAACAGAATGAAACATTGCCCTGCCCTGTGCCATAGTCATAATTGTTGGTATGGTATTAGTGTAAAAATTTTTTTGCATTATTATTCTTAAGTGGGTTTTAACCAATTTAAACACAAACCATTATTTTTTACAATGGGGAAAAATATAAAGTATTTTATAATGTCAATATATTTACAATTTATATTTAGGAAGGAAAAAATGAGGTAATACTCATGTACATTTTTTTTTTTAAGTCTCCAGTTAACAATTGTAAAAGAGACAAAAGTGGCACTCTAGGATAAGCATTGGACTATTAACCTAAGGTCAGTGGTTCAAACCTACCACCTGGTCTGAGGGAGAAAGAGAGGCTTTTTGCTCCTGTAAAGGTTTATAGCCTCAGAAACCCTATGAGTTGGAATCTGCTTGATGACACTCAACAACAATATAGGTTATACATACCAATTGTTCTGATAATTAAAGTTCCTCAAAAGTTCAGTAAAAATGTTTTACTGGACCCTAGGCTTAAAATGCCACTAGGGCTTACAAAAATTCTTGGTTAGTCTTCTATAAGAATTTATAGAAAGGTATTCTATAGATAAGAAGAACCAACTAGAACTGATTTTAAAGAGATTGTCTTTTATAAAACGCATCATCAAAAAATGTCTTTCACCTTCTGTGAGATCCCATGGTGGCCCTGAAGGGTGTTAATTTGAAAATGAAGTCACCAAGACATGACTCATTTTTGCTTTAGTACATAATAACAATAGCAATATCTATCATGCATTATAGGGTCACCAACTTGTCAATTTCCCTGGGAATTACTCAGTTTTAGAACTGAAAGTCCCATAGCCCAGGAAACCCTGTCCCAGTCACTCTATGTCCCGAATGACTTTGGGTGCCAAATTGTCCTCCTTATCTATGGCTGCTTAACAAACTACCCTGAAGTTGAACTGCTCAAAACAATAGTCATTTTCTTATATCTGATGACTCTGTAGTCAGGAATTCAAATAGGGTTCCTCTGGCTGACTTTTCTACTTCATGTGATATCACCTGAGGTGACTCTTGGGATTCAGATGGCAACTGGTCTTCTTAGGAGTGTCCACAAAGGCTTCAATCCCTTGCCTGGAAGAACAGTACAGATGTCTGGAAAGCTGGTACCAGATGTGCCCCTCTCCTTCTCTAGATGGTTGCAGGGCCTCTTCAAACATACTTTCCAACAGGGTAGTTGGACTCTTTACATAGTAACTGAGGACTCTAAGAATGAGTTTCAATAGACAGGAAATTAGCTGCCAATCTCTTAATGTCTGGACCCAGAAGCAGGCACAGTGCCACATCCTCCATATGTAATGATCAGAGTAGTCATAAGACCTGCCCAGATTCAAGGGGATGAAATATAGATTACACTCTTCAATGTTTCAAAATATTAAATGTTTTCTCGCATTTTAAAATTGTGACAAGAGTCATATTTGAACCTAAACAGTGAAGAATATCAACTGAGTGTAGAATGTATGTTAAGTTCCAAACACTGTAGTAGTCACTTTGTGTATCTCGTGGCATTTAGTCCTTACAACAAATTTATAATTCAGGACTGACATTAACATCCCGATTGTTTATGTAAGGACCTTTGAGCTTAGAACGTGTGTTAGGTTGCACAAGTAGACAAAGATTCTTCCATGTTCATGAAGCAGTACTCTATTTCATCATCCCCTTAAACTTTGCCTCAGTAATGTGAGTTGGAGCCATGGTGTGTTACTGTAGGATAAACACAGGACTGCTAACTGCAAGGTCAGCAGTTCAAACACACCCTATACAGGCAACTATTAGTTGGAACCAACATAAAACCACACAACAGCAGCAATGTGACTTGTGTTGGTCCATAGGATACTAATAAATATGATACAGCAGAGGTTTCAGTGTATTAGTGCATTGGGACATACTTTCTTGCTGTGCTTGCGATAGTGAGAATGAGCCAAAACTCCCCTGTTAAAAGATGGGAAGCCACATTAAAGACACCCAAGCTGGACCAGTGAGAGTCAGCCAGCCCTTGGAAAATCACCTCTCAACTGCCAAACATATGACCAAGACCATTTGTCTTAGCTATCTGGTGCTTTTGTAAGAGAAATAGCACAAGGGAGTAACTTCAAAGAAAATAAATTTATTTTTTCACCGTTCTGAGGCTAAAAGTCCAAATCATGGTCTCAGTTATTTGAATTTCTTCCTTTTAGGCAGTTCAGGAGTTCCTTGGTTTCTTAACTTGTACATACTCTTCACGAGGCATTTGTCTTCCCCCATGTGTGCATGTATGTCTCTGTGCCTATATTACTTTTTATATGATTCAGAAGTTTTTAGGTTTAGGATGTATCCTACACTGGTATGAACTCAGCTGATTGACTGCTAGTTTTATATTAGATTACATTATGGAAGGTTTATATTACATTAGAATGCATACAAAGATATAGGGATTATGATTCTAACATATATTTTGGGAGGCTGCAATTCACTCTATAATACCACCTTAGATCATGCATCCTCTAGCCAACCATTCTGCTGTTACAAAACTAATGGGAACAGAAATGGGATTCAAGTCCATGGTATCACATTCTAAAGCTTATATTCTTAATAAGACCACTACACTGACTTCCCCAAACTGTGAACTATTCCTCAGAAAATGAATGACTAACAGTTATTAGAGTATTTATGAAGACAAGCTGGTATACAGGGAAGTAGAGGTAGAAATATGCCTTGTCTGAAAACTTTAAGAGGTTTTACACGCACCAAAGAATTAATCTTTGAGACTCAGGGCAACAACAACAACAAAAAAAAACAATGAAGAATTTTAAGCAAAGAATCTTTTTTTTTTTTTTTTTTGGAAAGATAAAACTTCAAGTTAGGGGAGGATAAATTGAAAACTAAAAAGAATTGTTGTCATTGATGTTAAGTCCCAGTAAGTCAGTTGCAACTTATATAGCTTTTCCAAGGAAAAGCCGGTGGGTTTGAACTGATAACCAAAGGTTAGCAGTTCAGTGCTTATCCTATAGCACCACACCAGGACTCCATAAAAAAAACAAAAACTTTTGTTGTTGTTGCTGTTGTTAAGTGCTGTTGAGTATGATTTTGCATTTCAAACAAACCTTGCAGTCCATGCATTAACCCACATGGCCACACCAGGACTCCATAAAACCAATGTTGTTAAGTGTTGTCGAGTTGATTCTGATGCATAACCACCCTGTATAGGGTTTCTGCGGAGTGACGAGTGAGCTTGAAAGGCCAACCTTGCAGTTCAAACCTACCCTGCAGTTCAGCTCATTAACCCACAGTGTCATGTTGTTGTTGTTAAGTGCCGTAGAATCGGTTCTGACCCATAGCGACCCTGTATAGGGTTTACAAGGAGTGTCTGGTGAGCTTGAACCACTGACCTTGTGGTTCAAACGACTTTGCAATGCAGCGCATTAGCACACAGTGCCACTAGAAGCTGAACTCTTAGAGGTGAATTAATGAAGTTGATGAGACACACGATAGTGACAGTGGGAGTTGAGAGCAGGTGAAGAGATGTTTGAGAGACACTGGAGGGGAGGTGGCATCTATGGGATGAGTTATTGAATTCTCTGTCTCTCTAAGAAGTTAATTCATTCAAATACTCTTCACTTGAAATCCATATGGAGATTCCGACTTACACAGAAGCTAAGATACAATCAATTTGAACGTGAAGGAAGATAAAGAGACAGAGAGGAAGTAGATGTATTAAAAATAGGATAAATGTAATCTTATACGAAATTCCTAAGGAGCTCTGGTAGTGTAGTGGTTACGAATAGGGCTGCGAACCTTAAGGTCAGCAGTTCGAAACTACCAGCTGTTCCGCGGGAGAAAAATGAGGCTTTCTGCTCCCGTAAAGATTTACAGCCTCGGAAACCCTGTACAGGGTCGCTATGAGTTGGAACCAACTCCACAGCACATAACCACCACCACCATATGAAATTCCTGGTCTGAATTCAGAAAATCTGAGGGTTTGATCCTTCTCTGACATCATTTACTTTGGACTGTTGTGCTAGGTTGAATAGTGTCCCTCCCAAATTCATGTCTACCCTTAACCTCAGAATGTGACCTTATTTGGAAACAGGGTTTTTTGCAGATGCAATTCGTTAAGATGAGGTCATACTGGGTTAGGATGGGCCCTAAATTCAACATAACTGGTGTTCTTATAAGAAAAGATGGCACACAGAGACACAGAGACAAAGAGAAGGATACCATGTGAAGATGGAGGTAGAGTTTGGAATGATGCAGCTACAAGTCAAGGAGCATTAAGGATTTCCAGGAACCATCAGAAACTTTTTGTTGTTGTTGTGTGCCATAGAGTCAGTTCTGACTCATAGTGACCCTGTATAGGGTTTCCAAGGAGCAGCTGGTGAGCTTGAACCACCGAACTTTTGGCTCAAACCGACCTTGTAGTTCACTGTATTAACCTACAGCACCACACCAGGGTGGGAACAGCTCCCCAGTGTTCTCCAACAATCCTCCAATCAGAAACTAGGAGGAGGTAATGAAGGATCTTTTCTTAGAGCTTTCGTAGGGAGCATGGCCCTGTTCATACCTTTATTTTGTACATTAATCCTTCAGGGCTATGAGAATAATAAAGTTCTGTTGCCTTAAGCCATCTGGTTAGTGATAATGTATTCTTGCAATTTTGGGAAACTAATACAAGCTAGAATAAGTCACTTGACCACAACTTCCTGGCCTCAGTTTCTTTAACTGTCCAAAGGGGATACTTTGAAGGATGGTGCTTGTTAAGATTAAAAGCATTACTAAATGTATGTATTGATCTCTGAACTGATTTTCTGCATGAACACTTCCTATAGAATACTGCCAAGAGTACTTGCAAGATTTATGGAGATTGGTAAGTGCTGTTGAATTGGTTCCAACTCCTAGCTACCCTGTTTAGTTTCCAAGGAATGGCTGGTGGATTTGATCCACTCGCTGACCTTGAGATTAGCAGTCCAGTGCTTAAGATAGAGAAAAGTTAAATGGGGTTTACCAGAAACCTTTGCATTTATTTTCTATATGGTGTCACCTAGATTAATTTGTAATTCAAATTCTATCTAGTGTCATTTAGAAGTTTTGTTTGGAAGCTAAGCTGTTTGATTTTAAGGATCTGACATCAAAACATAAATTTATTTTTGTCGCATAATGTATTTATAAAGATGTTTAAAAGTGGATGTTTTCAGTGCCTGTTCATATCCCTTGGATCAAGCCATAAATTACAAGTTTCAAATGCTGGTTTCATTTCTTAAACCTGTTGTGGTTCAGTCGATTCTGGCCCATACATCCACCTCTTAACTACTTTCATAATCTTGAGCAAGCTACTTCTCTGTACCTTAATTTCTCCATCAGCAAATTGAGAACATTAAAATACCTGCTTTATAGAGTTGATGTGAGAAGTTAAAAGTTCCTGTATGTACAGTGCTTAGACCATTGCCTTTTATATAAAAATTACATTAAGAAAAAGTTAATACTACTATTGTTTGTTAGTGGAAACAGAAACCTCTTCCTCCCCACACACCTATGAAGTTAGGATAAAACCTTCCTCCTCAATCTCATTTGCTTCCTTTATCTTACTGATGCTGTTGGTTCTTAAATTCTCTCTGTACATGTTCCCCTTGCTACTATGATGACTGCAACATATTGAAGGGTGTGGTTCAGTTTCACTACTAGAGGAAAGTAATATCTGGTGATCCAGAAAACCCTATGCTCCTGGGAAATTGTTTTCAAATCAGAAGACTTACTTAGATTAGCTAAGGTTCCTCAAATATTTGGTTCTCAAATACTTTTAAGAATCTTTTTTCTTTTTTACAGAGGAATCAGTTTTTTGTTTTGTTTTAAGATCAATGCCTAACCTACATTGAAGGAATTTTAAACTTCCTTCTCTGTATTAGTCCAATGACCTCCATTAAAAATGATGCCAAAATAGATTAAGCAATTCTAGTAGTTGTACATCTGTTTGATAGCAACACCATGAAGATGCTCAGATTTCTGGTTGCTTAAGTCAAACCTGCATATGCAGATCTTCAAAGGAAATAATTATGAGAACCCACTCAGAGAAGAATTGATGCCTTTGAGTTATGCTGTTAGAGGAGAATGTTGAAAGTGCCATGGACTGCCAAAAGAACCAATAGATCCATTTTGGAAGGAGTGCTCCTTAGAGGCCAAGATGACCAAACTTCATCTCTCATACTTTGGACATATTAGAGAAGGATATCATGTTTGGTAAGGTGGAGGGTCAGAGAAAAAGAGGAAGACCTCCAACGAGATGGATTGGCCACGTGGCAGCATCAATGAATTGAATCGTGGCAACAGTAGTGATGTTGTCCCAGGATCGGGCAGTGTTTCGTTCTGCTGTGTATAAGGTCGCTACAGGTTGGTACCGACTTGATGGCACCTAACAACAACAACAACAACTCTACATCATGAGGGCTACATGGCTAGAAGAAGGATGTGAGAAGCTATGAGGGAATAGAGAGAAGGGGACTGGTAAGGAGGGCTCTGTCGACAGCAACTGGGCTAAGGAAGTTCATGAGTGATACAAATGGTTATTGCACTTGGCTTCTAACCACAAAGGTGGAGATTCAAGTGAAATCAAAGGCACCTCAGAACAAAGGCCTGGTGATGTTCTTCTGAAAGGTCAGTCATTGAGACCCTAGGGAGCCCAGTTCTATCTGACACACATGAGATCAGCATGAGTCAACTCCATGACAACTGGTGATGGGGGATTGGACCATGATTTCTTGGACCCACCTTAGTTGTATAGCAGTATCTTGGATTGCTACTTCCTTCCTTGGCATATGTTTTTCTCATTCTCAGGCCATTGACATAAGAGCAAGTACACAGTTCACTCTTAAATTGGCCCTCCACAATGGTCCAATCCATGCCATAACCTTGGCTCCTTTTAAACAAATGCAAAGTCATCTACAGTTTGTTGTCTTTCCCCTTCTCTTGTGAGCTCGCTCTCTCCTCATTAAGTCTGGTTGACAATGCCTAGGTTTCTCTGAATTTGCTAACTTTCTTTTTCTTCTACTAAGTAGCTATGATCGAAAACAATTGATGTTCACCTAAATTTCATTTTGATCAATACATTCCACTCCACTTTTTCCACATGCTAATTTTCTTCCAATACAATTTCTCCTATATGTCTGAAATGTTATCATACTTTTGAGTATTGTTTAGGATGCAAATGTCAGAGGAAGCCAGAGGTACCCCACATGGAATCAATTTCTCAAATCCTTTTCATGTAACTGCAGGATGGTAGGTTTTACTGGGGGGCAATATGGAGATGAGTGGGAGTGATGGTGAAGATGATGGATGAGTAAAATAAATCCATTATTTGTGGAGTAATCTGGGAATGCTCTGGTAGCATAGTGGTTATGAATTGGGCTGCAAACCGCAAGGTCAGCAGTTTGAAACTACCAGCTGTTCTGTGGGAGAAAGATAAGGCTTTCTGCTCCCACAAAGATTTACAGCCTCAGAAATCCTGTTCAGGGTCACTATGGATTGGAACCAACTCGACGGCACTTAACAACAATAACAATCTGGGAATGCTGCCATGGATAGAAAGCTCAGAATCAAGGGAAGATAAAACCATATTTGATTTTGAAGAGAAGGTGGAGGGAGAAGAAATAACTCAAGCATAAGATATACTTCATAATTATGGCTGGGATTTTGAAGTCTGCCCAGGCACTTCCTTGTTCTGAGTCAAGATAATTTTTTCTTTTTACATAAAAACGTAAATCCTTTTTTTCCCTAACCAACTATGGAGTTTGGAGAAAGAATAAAAAGAAAATAAATAAAGAAGAAAGCCAAGGTGAGTTTCCTTAAAAAGATTGAATGAAATATGTCTCCCAGGAGTGGGAAGGCTATTAACTGATGGAGATCTAGGCCCTTACTGTATATTGGATTAACTTGATCCCAATAAAGATGGAAAGCTTGGATTCAGCTCTCACCACGTGTAAGTGCACCCACCTGACTGGTGGAATCGCATTTGGATATGAAGAACATTTTCTAAAGCACTGTGTTGTGCAGACACAATGTGAAATTAAAGTCTCCATCAATATTTAATTTGAAGGGCTCAGACAGATCACAATCTGGGGCATCAAATTAATCAATCACTGGGTTTTAAAGGGAATCTTCATTCAAGGCAAGAGGTCTGATGGGATGTCATCTAAGAAGCTAAAGGATATTAGTCAAGGAGATGGATTTGAAAAGCAAGTCAGAAGATTTCTAGAAAAAAATAGCCTCTGAATCCTAACTGTTTATGCACCTTTTCCTGTGTCCACTAGTCTGGGATCTGATTTCCTCTTTTCTATCCATTGAAGAAAACAGAATGAAGTCCACATTCAATAATAAGGAAAGGATTGTTTAGAAATGGATTTTATGGGTACTGTTCCATTTTCCATAGCTACTTGTTAAAGGCTATCTCCTTCTGTTCACATTTTATGCATGGCTCTCCTGCTGTGTTGATGTCTTGCTGGTGGTAGAGCTTCTTTGTTGCTTAGTGTGCTCTGGTTGGGTTTCAGGGTCATGTAATTTTTATTATGTACAATATCGCCTGTAAACATTATCAGACAGGGGCATCAAAAAGGCCTGTGTTGCCATAGCAGCAAAGCTGTCTCAACCCAGCTATTCATCCATGATTTTGGAGCAATAGTGGCCATAAGAGCAACAACACAAGATCAGGGTCACAGGCCCAACAATCCTAATAGTGAATCCCTCATCACGTGCTATGTAACCAGGAAGTCAGCAGTCTTTCTATCACACACAGATATATTCAGGGTTGAAAGATGTGGTGCAGCCAAAATATTAAAAATGGAGAACTCAATAATAAAAGTAATGATAGCTCTCTGTGTTCTGGATTCTGTACTTACTTCTTGTCATGGATTAAGGCAATTTTCAAAACCACACAATGAGGAAATTGAGTCTTAGTGTGATTAAGTGATTGACTAATGGCTATAAACCTAGACACTAGTACATTCATATAGGCAGTGTATGGCCAGGGCCCTACTGGTATACTTTGCCCTTCATTATCTGATGTGGACAGACACACAGGCTGAATAGATATTGGACGGAGAGTGTGCCCCAAAATGTATAAGGGTTTGACAGAGGTTATATATACATGGGTATTTACCTTTGAATGTGGTGAAGCATTTGTTGTTGTTAAGTGCTCTCAAGCCAGTTGCTACTCATAGTGACCCTGTATAGGGTTTCTGAGGAGTAGCTGGTGAGTTTGAACTACCAACCTGTGGTTCAAATCTACCTTGAGACCTTGCAGTCCACTGCTTGTCCTACAGTGCCACACCAGGACAGAATAGACAAAATGATGAAAACTTCTTAGACATTAGCAAACACTTTGAGGCAATGAGTTGCTGTGACTGGGGTCTCGGACTATAGTCTCAGGGGACACTATGGTCAATTGGCATAACAGAGTTCACAAAGAAATTTTTCTATATCCTACTTTGGTGAGTAGTGACTGGGGTCTTTAAAAGCTGATAAGCAATCTCTGTTGCTGTGCAATCTCTGTTGAAATCAATTCCAACTCATAGCGAACTTTTATGGGTTTCCAAGGAGCAGCTAGTGGTTTTAAAGTGACAACCTTTTGGTTAACAGTCCAGTGCTTATCTGACAGCACCACATCAGAACTCAATTCACGATAACAGCTTTAAATAAAAAAATTTTTTAAAAGAGGGGGTGGGCAACATTTGCCTAAGGACAACGTTCAAAGGGTTGGGAAGGAAGGTGGAATGGGAAAAAGAACCATAGAGAGAATGTGGGATAACTGTTGTTAGATGGAAGGGATTGAAATCATTGAGATGAAAAAAAAAAAAAAAAAGTATGATCTGCTCAATACAAAACTGACTATCTGCTCTGTAAATCTTCACTCAATTCACAATAATAACTTTAAAAAAAGATAATGAAATATTTTTTCCAGATATTTTTTGTGTATGTATGGAGCTCTGGCAGTGTTGTTGTTGTTGTTGTTGTTGTTAGGTGCCATCAAATTGGCACGGACTCATAGCGGTCCTGTGCACAACACAACAAAACACTACCCGGTGCAGGGCCAACCTCACAGTCGTTGCCACGCTTGAACCCATTGATGCTGCCATTTGGCCAATGCATTTTGCTGGGGGTCTTCCTCTTTTTCCTGACCCTTTACCTCACCAAACAAGATGTCCTTCTCCAGCGACTGGTCCCTCCTGACAATATGTCCGAAGTATGAGAGACGAAGTTTGGTCATTCTAGCTTCCAAGGAGCACTCTGGCTGCATTTCTTCCAACACAGATTTTTTTCCTGTTGGTAAGAATGTTGTTTATTGGTCCAGTGGTGAGGATTTTTGTTTTCTTTACATTGAGGTGCAATCCATACCGATTGTCCTCTTTGATCTTCATTAGTAAAAATTTTAATTTCTCTTCACTTTCAGCAAGCAAGGTTGTATCATCTGCATATCGCAGGTTGTTAATCAGTCTTCCTCCAATCCTGATGCCACGTTTTATTTTGACATGCGTAGTGGGTATGAATTGGGCTGCTAACCTCAGGATCAGCAGTTCGGAGTGAGAAAGAGCACGCTTTCTGCTCCTGTAAAGATTTACAGCCTCGGAAACCCTGTACAGGCTCGCTATGAGTTGGAACCAACTCCACAACACATCACCACTACTATGTTGTTGTTGTTAAGTACCGTGGAGT
>NW_006408598.1:5519505-5530849 GCF_000296735.1 Chrysochloris asiatica
GAGGTTGGCCCAGGATCAGGCAATGTTTCATTCTGCTATGTATAAGGTCGCTATGAGTCAGTACCGACTCAGTGGCACCTAACAACAATAACAACAACATCATATATATGTGTGTGTCTGTGTGTGTGTGTATGATCACAACATATATATGAATCCTGGTGTAGCACCTTAGGATAAGTACTGGTCACAAGGTCAGCCTCTCAAACTCACCAGCTTCTACTTGAAAACCCTACGCAAGGTCACTATGAGTCAGAACAGCTCGAAGACACTTAATTAAAAAAACAACAACAACAGAATTTTGGTTTAAAGGCTTGAGTATGTGTGTATACTTATGATATAGTATATATCTTAAAATATATAATTTTTTAAAAACCCCAGTTCTGAAGGCATAGTTTTTTTTTTAATGTTTTATTGTGAGTGATGTGATAGTTTACATGGGAGAACATTAGTTCTACATTCATTCTTTCGTATATTGTTTCATTGCCATGGTTATAATCCCCTCCATGCATCATCAACCAACCAAAGGGTATACCCTGCAAGTCTGCCCCCAACACCACTACCCCCGGTCTTCAGCACACAGTCTGAAGTCATATATTTTTATTGGCATCCTGGTGTGGCGTTGTGGGATAAAGTACTAGACTGCAATGTTGGTGTGAACCACAAGGTTGGTGGTTCAAACTCACCAGCTGCTCCTTGGAAACCGTATACAGAGTCACTATGAGTCAGAATGGATGGCACCTCACAATACAACATGTTTTCCTTGATACTTTTTAAGACAACTTGGCACTAAGAGTGGAAGCTTATATTGAATATACATAGTGACAGTATATGAATGCCTTCGGTGTGCCAATTATTGTTCCAGGCACTGAGTGGTATCCAGTAGTGAACAAATCATAGTGATTCATGCCTTCTTTGAGTTTTAAATATGTGGCAAATTTATGTTTATAAATTCTGATAATGTTATAAAGGGGAAGGGAATGATGGAGAAGAGAATAGCAAGGGGAATATCATTTAAATTTAGAGGAGTTTGAGGACAGGCATGAAATCACACACCTACATAGCGAGGGACTGGGGTAAATCTGTCTAGTTGATGATGATGATGATGATGAAGAAAATTGCATATGTGTGCTTCATTCTGCAAAAGAGATAAACTCTTAAAAGCAGCTTTTAACAAAAATTTCATTATATGTTAAACTAATTTTTCTAGTATCACAGAACGTTAGAGTAGGAAGTAGCTCTCAAATTACTTGAGGGTAACTTACTTAACATTCAGTGTATGTGTTTAACCAAAAATGACTTGAATGACCTCA
This sequence comes from Chrysochloris asiatica, assembly GCF_000296735.1. Taxonomy (NCBI): domain Eukaryota; kingdom Metazoa; phylum Chordata; class Mammalia; order Afrosoricida; family Chrysochloridae; genus Chrysochloris; species Chrysochloris asiatica. Next base: position 5,520,816 of record NW_006408598.1, read on the forward strand.
GTGGTTAGGAACTACCACAATAGATAGACTGTGCCTGCATCCTCATTATTTCTAGCCACTGGTATTGGCAAAACAATAGTCTACTTGTTTCCCATGATGCTTTCCCTGATTTGTCTTTCTGATGGTATGAGAGTCCATCTCCCCTTTTCCCTGGTTAAATATCACCAGTGCCATGTTTTATGTTACTACAACCATCCAGTCTATCCTTCCTTCTCTGGGTGTCTTCTTTAAATGATATATCCCAAACTTAACACAGTTGAATCTGACCAGCACAAAAAGTGTCAGAGTGTTGCTGTTTTTTTACCTGTGAACAGACAGTAGCAGCCCATGTAACTGAACCATAGTGTTTAACATTCCTATTCTGGAGTCCTGGTGTGGTGCTGTTGGATAAGCACTGGACTGCTAACCAAAAGGCTGGTGGTTGAAACCTATCAGTCACTTCTGGGAAACCCTGTACTCACAGGGTTTCTATGAGTTGGAACTAGCACTTAACAATGACGGCAGTACTCATTCAGGAGTCATGATGCGACAGTGCAAGATAAGCACTGGACTCCTAATCTAAATGTCAGAAGTTCAAGTCCACCAGCCACTTCTCGGAAACCCAATAAGCATTGCTATGAGTCGGAATGATTCAACAGCAATAATTACTTATTCTGTTTAAGTGAAAACCTGTGATGTGTTTTCACTCATTTAACTAGAAATTCCCTGCGGGCAGCTCCTACCACAGAGTTTGGTATTTAGGCGTCCTGGTGTGGCACTGTAGGATAAGCATTGGACTGCAAAGTCAGTGGTTCAAATTCGCTTCTCAGAAAGTTGTACAGCAATCATACCAAAAATGATTTCTCAAAGAAATTTTTGAATTGGAGAAAGTCCTGGGCATGTATGTAGTCAAAAGATATATCTGAATTCACTCCTTAAAATTATAAGGTTTAAAAAAACACACATATAAAGAAAAGTCAAATGTTCCCACCGAGAACATCTGTACCCATTTCTAATGCTACTATCTGGACTGGAATAGTCAGAAAATTGCCCAATTAAGGTATCTTGGTGTTTCTTATTGAGAGCATCTTGCAGCCACTCTTTAATGATTCCTGGACTTTCTTTTTTATTTTTTTAAAGGACAACTTTTAAATTCACCTTCTTTTTGGACTCAGTGAAAATCTCAGTTTTTGTCTTCATATCTTTTTCACTATTTTGCCCTATCTCTACATGTTACTGTACCACAATGTTCTTGCTCATTTGCCATTCCTTTGCCCTCTAGGAACAAATGCTAATTTAGGGGTTTTCTTTGCCTAAATATTCATCTGTACTCTTCAAAAATACACTCTATTTGGATTTTGTTCTGTAAGCAAACTGGAGATTTTCTTACTGCCAGGCTCCTCAGCTAACATGTGGGTGATCTTGTATGCTATATAAATACTATTTTTTAAAACAAACAATGTTAGGGTGAAAATGAAAGGAGAAATAGAGCCATCTGAGAGGCAGACAGGCCAGTGACAACAGCAGCTTGTATTTATACAGTGCTTCACTATAGGATAAACACTGGACTGCAAGGTCGGTTTGAACTGCAAGGTCGGTGGTTCAATTCACCAGCCACTCCTTAGAAACCCTATACAGGGTCACTATGATTTGGAACCACTCAATGACACTTAACAACAATATCAGAGTTTTGGAGTGGTGCTGAATGACTGTTAACTGCAAGGTCAGTGGTTCAAACCCAACCCTATACAGGGTGCCTAGAAATTGGAGCCAACTCAATGACACGTAACAACAGGATAAACGCTGGATTGTTAACTGCAAGGTTGGTAGTTTAAACATATCAGCTGCTCCTTGGAAACCTTCCGTATACAGGATCACTATGAGTCAGAACCAACTTAACAATAACAATACTGATGTGGTACACAGGCCCATCAGTGCAGTAGGTAAGTGTTCGTTTACTAACCAAAAAGTTGGTGGTGTGAACTCACCATTATTTATGAGACAGAAAAATGTAGCAGTCTGCTTCAATAAAGATTGTTGTTGTTAAATACCATCGAGTCAGTTTTGACCCATAACGACCCTGTATAGAATTTCCAAGGAGCAGCTGGTGAGTTTGAACTGCCGACCTTGAAGTTCAAACAGCTTTGCATTAACCCACAGGGCCATACCAGGCAGGACTCCTCTATAAAGATTATAGCCTACAAACCCATATGGGGCAGTTCTACTATCCTGCAGTGTCACTATGAGACAGAATTGACTCACAGAAATGAAAATTATGTTCTAAGTGCTTCTCTAAGTGCTTTTGAATTACAATAATTCAGTGAGAGAGACCGGGATATTATCCCCATTTAACAGAAGAGGAAACAGGTTTAAAGAGGTTAGATAATTTACTCAAGATTTACACAAATAACCTAGGCATGGAGGTGAGAAGCAAAATCCAGTAGCTCTGGTGCCACGGAGTGTTTCCTCTTAACCACGTTGCCAATGGGATTCCTCCTGGCATTCTGGAATCCATCCAATTTTACTGCCATCTGTGATCTGAGATCACACTGATTGTACCAGTCAATGCAGAGAATATCACAATGGGCAGAAATGAAGCTATCCTTAATCATCTAAGAGGTAGTGCAGAGAGTTAATGCAGCCAACCAAAAGGTTCGAGATTTAAGTCCACCCAGAAACTTCTCAGAAAAAAGGACCTGGTGATTTACTTCTAAAACATCAGTCATTGAAAACTCTTCGGAATGGAGCTCTATTCTGACATCATGGAGTCGCTATGAATCAGAATGGACTGAAGAGCAACTGTGTTCATTGTTCTAAATGTTTTCTTTGTCCAGAGTCTTAGATTAGGTGTGAAATTACTATTTGAAGTTTTTGTCCAAACTTTTAAGTTAGATGCTCTAAAAAATCCCTTTCATCCCCAGAGTATTTTTTCGCGTAAGTTTCCCAGGTCACACTTGAGAATAGATGTTGCTGTGAGGGTATTTTGCAGGTATAATTAACAATGGAGTCCTGGTGTGGTGCCTTAGGAAAAGCACTTAACCTCCAGGTCAGTTTGAACTGCATGGTGGGGTGTTCAAACTCACCAGTCACTCCTTGGAAAGCCTATACAGAGTCACTATGAGTCAGAACTAACTCAAAGGCACTTAAAAACAACACAGTTGTTAATGTGGGTGTGCTTCATTCAACCCAAAGCATTAAGAGCAGGAACCTGTAATGTAGAAATCCTGCCAAAATTTCTAAGCTGCTCTGCTTGCACTGCAAATTTTAGACTTGCCCGTCCCTTTAGTTAGATAGATGGTTAGGTAGATAGATAGATAGATAGATAGATAGATAGATAGATAGATAGATACATACATACATACATACATACATACATACATACATACATACATACGTAAGTAGATAGAAGTTAGATACACACATATTTATTTCTATTCTTCTATTGGTTCTTTCTCTTATTTGTCCTGCTAATGGCAGAGGGAAAGTCTCAGTGTGGTGCTAAAATATCTTAAACACCTCTTGAACTCTCGCTAATCTCCCTTTTTTTTTTTTTTTTGACAAACAAAGAACTAGTTCCAGATTAAGCTTTCATTTTAAAAGTTTTACTCTTGCCACATGAACAAATATCAATAGTCCTGAAACCTGGGCCTAAAAAGGACATGATCCACCTGGACAAAGGACTTTAGCTTCAGCAGGTCTTGCAGAAAGCAAACGTGATGAGATTGGTGCACATGGTTGGCAAGTAGACAGGTAATGAGAGCATCTGGAATTGCTAGGAAGGATAAATCAAAAAACATTTTTTTTGGTAAAAGCTATCATTTAAAGATTTAAAGGAGCTCTGGTAGCGTAGTGGTTATGAATCAGGCTGCAAATCTCACGGTCAGCAGTTGGTAACTACCAACTGTTCCATGGGAGAAAAGTGAGGCTTTCTGCTCCCATAAAGATTTACAGCCTCAGAAATCTAGTACAGGGTTGCTATGAGTCGGAACCGACTCCACAGCACATACCAACAACAACATCACTTAAAGACGGACCCTTGGTGTGGCACTACAGAATAATGCACTGGACAGCAAGGTTGATTTGAACTGCAAGTCAGCAGTTCAAACTCACCAGCTGCTCCTTGGAAACCCTTTTACAAAGTCGCTATGAGTTGGAATTGGCTCAAAGGTACTTAACAAAAACAGTCATTTGAAGAATCTCATGGGATCCTCATCAGAATCAGATGGTGTGCTTGGCAGTGAGATGTCATTGTTTCTATAAAAGGCTAACAATGTGGCCTCTTCCACTAGGGAATTCTTTGTGTCTCCTCCTCTGCAAAACTATGCCTAGAAAATGTCTTATTTACCCAGAACTACTATACCAGATGCCAGTTTGAACCAAAAGGTTGGCAGTTCAAACCCACCAGATGCTTCTTGGAAACTTTATTTCGTGTATCTATGGGTCAGATCCAACTCAACAGCACTTAACAACAATTATAACAGAAGGGGTTTTGGTGTGATGCTGTAGGTTAAGCACTGGACTGCTAACCACAAGGCCAGAGGTTCAAAACCACCAGCCACTCCTTAGAAGACCTAACTAGTGTTACTATGAGTCAGAGCCTATTCAATAGCACTAAACAAGAACAGAAGATGAGAACTAGACTGCTAACTGCAAGGTTACTGGTTCATACCCACCAGCCACTCCTTGGGATATATGATAAAGGCTTTCAGAGTTGGAGCTGACTTGATGGCACTTGATAATATCTGTAACCAACATATTACAAATGCATGACTTTAATAAGACAAAATTTATTTTCCCATAGATCAGAGGTGACCTCTGGGCACCAGTTCTCTCCAGGAAGTCTTTCTTTCTCAGATTCTGTTCCTCAGTTCCTTAGTGGCCTTCCTTTGGCATGGTATGGGTCTATCTCTGTCTGTGCTTGCTGGCTTGCTTATTTCTTAGTCTATGAGACTGGCCCACGGCCTGGCAGGTTTTTCTTCTGTTGTGCAGAGGGTCATTCTGTGTTGAGTCTATACTGACTCAATGGTACCTAACAACAACAATAAAGATATTCTTTTTATATCTCAAATTGGATTGGCTTAAGGGTGCCATAGGATAAGCACTTGACCTCAAGGTCAATTTGAACTACATGGTTGGTTGTTTAAACTCATCAGCACTTCTTGAAAACCCTCTACTGGGTTCCTCTGAGTAGAAATCAACTGGACAGCACTTAACAGCAAGAAAAAGGCACTAATATTGCCTCATTAGCATAACAAAGACCTAGTCCCAACATACATAGTTATGTTGTTGTTGTTGCTGTAGTTAAGTGCCATGGAATTGGTTCCAACTCAAAGCAACCCTATATAGGGTTTGAGGAGCAGCTGCTTAGTCTGAACTGCTGACCCTGCGGTCCAAACCAACCGTTTGGTCCAGTGTTTGTCCTGGAGTGCCACACCAGGACAGGGGTTAGGATTTACAACACATGTTTTGGGAGGACACAATTTAATCCATAACATATCCTTTGTCTGCACATCATTCTATTGATTTCATCACTGCCCTGTTAACAAACTGGAAAGTAATGGTCAATCGGTTATGAATATAAAATTTTTCTTTTAAAATTGGTAAGTTAATAATAGTAATTTTATTAAAATTAATAAGACATAAGCCTTGCCTTCATTTGATTCATCAGCTAGTAACAGAGACTTATAGAAACTCTACAGGAAAGAGTACAACTGCTCCATAGGGTTTCCAAGGCTGTCAATTTACAGGAACAACCTGCCTCATCTTTCTACCTTGGAGTGGTTGGTGGGTTTGAATCACTGGCCTTGCAGTTAGCAGTCCAATGCTTATCCACTGTGCCATTAAGACTTCACAGCAGATAGATACAATGTCAATATTTATTCAGTATAGATGAAAGAGTCTTCTTTCTGGCAAGAAAAGTAACTCTTAGGGTGCCTGCTTGATTGCACTATGATGGTTGTGCCATAGAGTTGGTTCAGATTCATAGTGACCCTCTACAGGGTTTCCAAGGCTGCAAATCTTTACAGGAATAGAAAGCCTTATCTTTCTCCCTCAGAGTGGCTGGTAGATTTGGTTCAGTTCATAGTCCACTAAATTACCAGAGTTGATTAAAAAGTTAGTGTCTAATTTAAGACATTTTAGCCCAACATTCATTCTCAAATGTTAACAAAGCCTGATTAATCTCTGAATTTTTATTGCTCTTTGGAATCAGTTTTCATGTTGTAGTTTCCCTCACAATGGAGTTGAAAAAGTCTATGGCACATATTCTATATTTGTAGTTGATTCATGTTTTACGTATTTTTAAAAGTCTTTGAAAACACTAAACAAGTAAGATTTGACAAGTAGTTACTAATCATATCCAGTGCACCAAGGAAACAAATAACATATCTAAAATAAACACATCTAAAAACTGTGGTTGTTGTTGTTAAGTGCTGTCAAGTTGGTTCCAACCCATAGTGACCGTAAACAGGGTTTCTGAGGCTATAAATATTTACGGGAGCAGAATGCTTCATCTTTTCCCATGGAGCAGCTGGTAGTTTTGAACTGCTGACCTTGTGGTTCGCAGCACGATTCATAACCACTACGCTACCAGAGCTCCTTAAAAACTGTGGTAAATACTTAAAAAAAAATGTGAATTGAGTAAAGGTTTAGAAAAGATCATCAGTTTTACATTCAATAAATCACACACTTTGGTTCATCTCAATGATTGTAATCCCCTTCATGCACTACTTCTTCCCTGTTCTTCCTATTTCCACTCTACCCTCCTTTCCATCGCTTCTCAACTTCGTCCATGAATACATGTTACCCTTTTGATCTTGAATGGTTAGCTATTCGCTGGAGAACATACCTTTACTGTTGTTGCCCCCTGACCCCATAGGCTTATATACTGCTTGGCTAAAAATTGGGTCATGAGGGTGAGTTTCATTCCAGACTTGAAGGGTGGTGGAGGGTCATAGTCTTAGATTCCTCTAGTCTCTTCCTGACTAGTAAGCCTGGTCTTTTTTAATATATGATTTTGGTTTTTTCCTACATTTTATCCCACTCTACCTGGGAACTTCTAATATGATTCCTTTTAGAGCAGTTGGTAGTGGTTTCCAGGCACCATCTAGTTCTTTTGGTTTCAGAGTTGTAGTTAATGATGTTCACCTGCTCCACTGGCCCATTGTACTAGTTGATTCTAAGCAAAATCAGTTTTCATGACACTTCTTTCTACAGCACATGGAAAGAACAGTAGCTACACTGTGGTAAATATTTGGAAGGAAAATAAAAAATTGTGGATGCTTAACTTTTATTTCAGAGGCAAAGAAGTGAAAGAAAGGGAGTTGAAAATGTATGAATATGCATGCATTGTTAGGTGCCATTGAGTTGTTAGGTGAATTGTTAGGTGCAATTGAGTTGGCTACTACTCATAGCAACTCAATACATAACAGAAAGAAACACTGTCTGGTCCTATGCCATCCTCACAATTGTTACACCTGTGCCCATGGTTGCTGTCACTGTGCCAATCCATCTCCTTGGGGGTCTTAACTCTTTTTTGCTCTACTTTACCCAGCATGACGTCCTTCTCAGGGACTGATCTCTCCTGATAATATGCCCAAAATATGAGTGACAAAGTCTCACCATCCTGGCTTCTAAGGAGTATTCTGGTTGTATATCTTCCAAAACAGATAAGTTGTTCTTCTGGAAGTCCATGGTATTTTAAATATTCTTCTCCAACACCATAACCCAAATGGCATAAATTCTGTAGTCTCCTTTATCCATTGTCCAACTTACACATGTATATGAGGTTACTAAAAATACCATAGCTCGAATCAGGCGCACTTTAGCCCACAAACCGACACCTTTGCTCTTGAATACTTTAAAAGAGCTCTTGTGCAGCAGATTTGACTAATATATTACATCACTTGAATTCTTGACTGCTGTTTCCTTAAGTGTTGATAGTGGAACCAAGCAAAATATTCCTTGACAGCTTCAATCTTTTCTCTATATATATGGATGTTGTTTATTGGTCCAGTGGTGAGGATTTTTGTTTATTTTATACTGAGGTGCAATCCATACTGAAGACTGAGGTCTTTGATCTTCATCATTAAGTATTTTAAGTCCACTTCACTTTCAGCAAGCAAAGTTGTCTCATATAACATCAGGATGCTAATGAGTCTTCTCCAATCTTGATGCCCCATTTTTCTTCATATAATCCATGTTCTTGGATTATTTGCTCAGCATTACAGATTAAACACGTATGATGAAAAAACAAAACCCTAACACACAACTGTAATGATTTTAAACCATTCAGTGTCCCCTTGTTCTCTTCCAATGACTGCCTCTTGGTCTTTGTACAGGTTTCTCATGAGCACAATGAAGTGTTTTGGGACACCTATTCTTTACCACGTTATTTATAGCTTGTCAGGATTCACACTTCGAAATTCTTTGCAAAATCAATAAAGCACAAATAAATATCTTTCTGGCATTCTCTGCTTTCTGCCAAGATCCATCTAATGTTAGCAATGATATCCCTCGTTCCATGTCCTTGTCTGAATCTGGCTTGAACCTCTGGCAGTTCCTTGTCAATGTACTATTGCAGCCATTTTTAAATTATCGTTAGTAAAATTTTACTTGCATGTGATGTTAATTATATTGTCTGATGATTTGCACACTCTGTTTCATCACCTTTCTTTGGAATGTGCACAAATATGGATCTCTTTCAATCAGGTGGCCTGGTAGCTGTCTTCCAATTTCTTGGCATTGATGAGTGCCTCCGGTACTGCCTCAGTTTGTTGTGAAATTTCCATTTGTATTCCATAAATTCCCTGAACCTTGTTCTTTGTCAATGCCTTCCTTGCATCTTGGACTTCTGCCTTCAGTATGTTGATCATATGCTACCTGTTGATTTGGTTGAATATCAACCATTTCTTTTTGGTACATCTTTTAATTCTTTCTGCATCATTCAATATTTTGCTCATTGTTGCTGTTGTTATGTGCCATTGAGTTGGTTTTGACTCATAGCGGCCCTGTATAGGGTTTCCAAGGAGCAACTGATGAGTTTAATCTGCAGACCTTGTGGTTCAAACTGGTCTTGCAGTGCAGTGCTTTATGTCACAATGCCACACCAGAACTCTATTTTGCTCATTGAATCCATCACTGTTTCAAGTCAAGGCCTGAATTTTTTCTTCAGTTCTTTCAGCTTGTGAAATGCTGAGCACGGTCTTCCCTTTTGTATTTTTAACTCCAGGTCTTTGCACATTTCATTGTAATATTTGACTTTTTCTTCTCAAGCTGCTCTTTGAAATTTTCTGTTCAGCTGTTTACCTTTTCATTTCCTCCATTTGCTTTAGCATCTGTATGCTGGAGAGTATGTCTCTGAGTCTCTTTTGATATCCATTTTTTTCCCATTCTTTCTTGTCTTCTTAATGATCTTTTGCTTTCTTTCCATATGATGTTCTTTATGTTATCCTACAGTCCTTCTGGTCTTTGGTTATTACAGTCTAATGCATCAAATCTATTTTTGAGATGATCTAAATTCAAGTGGGATATGTTCAAGGTCATATTTTAACTCTTGTAGACTTACTTTAATTTTCTTCAGTTTCAGCCTGAACTTACATATGAGCAATTGATGGTCTTTTCCACAGTCTGCCCTGGCCTTGTTTTGGCTGATGATCTGAAGCTTTTCCACTATCTCTTTCCATGATGTAGTCTGTTTGATTTCTGTGTATTCCATCTGGTGAGGTGCATGTGTATAACCATCTTTGATGTTGTTTAAAAAAGGTATCTGCAATGAAGTCATTGGTCTTGCAAAATTCTATCATGCAATCTCCAGCATCATTTCTATCACCAAGGCCAAATTTTCCAACTACTGATCCTTCCTCTTTGTTTCCAACCTTTGCATTCCAATCATCAGTAATTATCAGTATATCTTGACTGCATGTTTGATCAATTTCAGACAGAAGAAGTAGGTGGTTGTTGTTGTTGTTAAGTGTTGTAGAGTCGGTTCTGACTCATAGTGACCTTGTATAAAGTTTCCAAGGATTGGCTGGTGGGTTTGAACTGTCACATTTTAA
>NW_006408598.1:5531469-5539202 GCF_000296735.1 Chrysochloris asiatica
ACACATTTCATGTTCTGTTTATTAATGGATGTTTACACTGCTTATCCTCCCTCATTTTGAGTTGTGTCCATCAGCAAATAACGGTCCAAAAAGCTTTATTCCATTCACATCATCAAGTCAACTCTATTTTGTGGAGGCTGCTCTTCCCCAGTTGTATTTACTGCCTTCCAACCTGAGGGACTCATCTTCTGGCACTATATATGACAATATTTTGTTGTTATTCACAATTTTTCAATATTCAGTACTCTGGTGCTATCTGACAGTGTTTCACTGCTATTCATATTGTGTTTAGTCATTAAACATTCAGCAGCTGTCTGCCCCTCCTTCTTCATAGTTGATCTTAATCTGGAAGTTCAGCTGAAACCTGTACATCATGGGTGACCTTACTGGTACTTAAAATACTGTTGGCATAGCTTCCTGAGTAATAGCAACACAGAAGTCATCAAAGTACAACAAACTGACAGACAAGTGGTGACAGATGATGCATGTTGCTGTTTTTGTTGTTAAGTGCTGTCACATCAGTTCTGACTCAGTGTATAGAGCTTTTGAGGACTGGCAGGGGGGTTTGAACCACTGACTTTTCCATGCAGACTGATCTTATGGTCCAGTGTTTATCCTCAAGCACTATATACCAGGACTCCATATGAATCATGGTGCTGGTGGTGATGGTGGTGGTGGTAGTGCTATGCAGTGGAATCAGTTCCGACTCGTAGAGACCCTGTATAGGGTTTCCAAGGCTGTAAATCTTTATGGGAGCAGAAAGCCTCATCTTTCTCACATGCAATAGCTGGTAGTTTTGAACTGCTGACCTTGAAGTTAGCAGCCCAACTCATAACCACTACATACTAGAAGCATGTTATTGTTTTCAAGTACCGTTGAGTGGGTTCTGAATCACATCAACCCTGTATAGGGTTTCTGAGGAGACACTGGTGTAGTTGAACCACCGACCTTGCAGTTCAGACCTTTACTGTCTGTGCATTAACCCACAGCACCATATCAGGACTCCACCAGAAGCATGTTGTTGTTGTTGTTAGGTGCCATTGAGTCATTATCAACTCATAGCAACCCTATACACAATAAAACAAAACATTGCCTGGTCCTGGGCCAACCTCACAATTGTTGCCATGCTTGAGCCCATTGATGCCAACCCATCTCTCCGGGGATCTTCCCCTTTTTTCTGATCCTTCACCTTACCAAACATGATATCCTTCTCCAGTGACTAGTCCCTCCTGACAATATGTTTGAAATATGAGAGATGAAGTTTGGCCATCCTAGCATCAAGAAGCACTCTGGCTGCTCTTCTTCTAACACAGACCTGTTGGTTCTTTTGGGAGCCCATGGCATTTTCAATATTCTCCTCCAGCACTATAACTCAAAAGCATCAATTCTTCTACGGTCTTCCTAATTCACTGTCCAGCTTTCGCATGCATATGAAGTCATTGAAAATAAAATGGCTTGGGTCAGGCGCACCTTAGTCCTCAAGTTGACATCTTTGCGGTTCAACACTTTAAAAAGGTCTTGTGCAGCAGATTTGTCTAATGCAATACGTCATTTGATTTCTTGACTGCTGCTTGATGACTGTTGATAGTTGATCCAAGAAGAATGAAGTCCTTGACAACTTCAATCTTTTCTCTGTTGATAGGAATGTTGTTTATTGGTCCAATGGTGAGGATTTTTGTTTTCTTGACATTGAGATGTAATTCATACGGAAGGCTGTCTTTTTTGATCTTCATCAGTAAATGTTTTAAGTCCTCTTCACTTTCAGCTAGCAAGGTTGTGCCATCCGCATATTGCAGTTTGTTAATGAATCTTCCTCCAATCCTGACACCACGTTTTTCTTCATAGAACCCAGCTTCTCAGATTATTTGCACAACATACAGGTTGAATAAGTATGGTGAACGAATACAACCCTGTTGCACACCTTGTTTAATTTTAAACCATTCAGTGTTACCATGTTATGTTCGAACAACTGCCTCTTCGTCCATGTATAGATTTCTCATAAGCACAATAAAGTGTTCAGGAATACTCATACTTTATAATGTTGTCCATAGCTTGTCATGACCCACACAATTGAAAGCCTTTGCATAGTCAATAAAGCACAGATAAACATCTTTCTGATAGTCTCTGCTTTTAGCCAAGATCCATCGGACATCAGCAATGATATTCTTTGTTCCACGGCCTCTTCTGAATCCAGCTTGAACCTCTAGAAGTTCTCTGTCAATGTATACTTGCAGCCATTTCTGTACTACCTTAAGTAAAACTTTACTCACATGGGATATCAAAGAGATTGTCCAATGATTTCTGTATTCTGTTGGGTCACCTCTCTTTGGAATGGGCACAAATCCAGATCTCTTCCTATCAGTTGGCCTGATAGTTGTCTTCCAAATTTCTTGGCATAGTCAAATTGTTTAGGCAACATGATTGACTGGATTTCTTTAGTACTAGAATTACTTCTCAGAAGGAATTTTGGAAACTGAGGGAAGTCAAGTCTCTTACCCTAGACGGGTAACATCTAAATTGTTATGCTATAATTGGCCACCACAGAAATCTCAGGACTGCCCTTCTCTATAACAAAATCCAGGGTTTCCCATGCTCATGGGCAACTCAGCCTTTTTCTTGACCATACGGGAACCTATCATGTAAAGTTCCTTGGTGCCACAAATGATTTGTATTTAACTACTCTGGCAAGGTAAGTTAATGTGCTGGACTGCAAAGTTAGTTTGAACCGCAAGGATGAAGGTTCAAACTTGCCATATGCCCCTCAGAAACCCTATACACAGTCTTTATGGGTAGGAACCAACTCGATGGCACTTAACAACAACTAGCTAAAAGGTTGGTGGTTTGAATCCAACCAAAGTTACTATGAAAGAAAGACCAGGAGATCTACTTTTGTAAGATAACAGTGATTGTGAACCCTATGGAACGCATATCTACTATGAAGCACATGCGCTCCTGCTCAGTGGTGATAGGCTTAGTGTGTGTGTGTGTGTGTGTGTGTGTGTGTGTGTGTGTGTGTGTGTGACAAGAGAAGAAAACAGACAGGCTGGTGAGAAAGAGAAGTTGTCCATGGAAGAAAATGACTACTTTGTAGCCATTTCTTGCTGTTGAGTCAATTCTTTTTGGTTATAGAGTTGATATGCTCTTTTCTCTCTTCTAAGGAGTCCTGGTGTGGCACTGTGGGCTAATGCACTGGACTGCAATGTCAGTTTGAACTGCAAGGTTGGTGGTTAAAATTCACCAACTGCTCTTTGAAAACCCTATACAAGGTTGCGATGAGTTGGAACTGATTGAACGGCACTTAACAACAACAACAGGACATGCAGAGCTGGGGAAAACTTTGCCACTCCCCAGAAACAATGTTCCACTGGGGCTCATTATTTAATTATCAACAAAGCAATGTACATGGACCATGATTCTCTAACTTTCCCCTGTTTCCTCCTTGCTTACATGCACAGAATAACTCTACCAGGAACATCTTTATTTCTAGTAACTGAATGGGAATTGACTGTAAATATATTCTGGAGTATAGAGGAAGTTCAGACAATTTGGGAAAGCTGCGATCTCCCAAGATGTTTATGTGCCCAACTTCCACTCTGAGAATCTCAGGTAGATATTTCACTGCACATACCCAAAGACTAATACACTCAACTTTCAACATATTGGAAGGATGTTGGTTTCTGTCTTTAACACCTTCTTACCTTCATTGTTAGGGCCTTCATAAGAAAACACATCTCTGGGAGTTATCACTTTTGATTAAACACCTCACGCTGAAGTGTAAATAACTCAGTAGCCCCTCCTCTCCCAGAGATGCTTACACTCCTTAACTGTCAGTGCTCTCAAATAGTGGAATTTCAGCTGTCAGGGAAAACCAGATAAGGTAGATATTTTGGGAAGAAGGATTTCCCCAAAGTCCAATGCTCAAATGCACTTGTTTGGGGATAACTCTGACAGTGATTTAATGACATAAAGAGGCAAGTGCTTCATTTTGCCACATAAAATATCCAAGTCTGCTTAGCTCAGCTGTATGGTATATCTGGAAAACAATGACAGAACTCCACTGAAGAAGTCTTGGCCTTTTTGTTTCCTTTTAAATAGTGCTTATGCTAAGTTTCTTTCCCTTGAAAAGAAATTTTAACAACACTTCACAGCTGCTTCAAAAACAGCTGTATAAATGCAAGAAATTAATAGGAAAAGTTGAAACATGCACCGGGGCAAAATAAGACTGTTTTTTTAGACCATAACCAAAGAAATAGTCAAAGTAAAATACACACACACATTGAGTTCAAAAGCATATGTGATTTAATTTAAAATTTTAAGTTATGTTTAAAAAGAATGGTTAGGCAAAACAATAAGTCTGACACTTGAAAACTCTTAAATCATTCACACACACACACACACACACACACACACACACAAACACACTCATTTCCTGAACCCTAAAGCTCAAGCTGCATAACTATGAAAAGAGAACGAGGCCTTCAGCATACAAAGCTTGTGAGTTGAATAGAGCATTTTCTAGGAGGCCTTGCCTACCCACCCTGTACATGTCACATGTCGTTTATTCATAGCAATACCGATTAATCATTCCAGCCATATCCATGCCAGCAGTTGATCCATTTATCATCAGGAACAGACTACAGATAACATAGTAGAGGTTCCCTGGTGGTTGGCTGTATCCATTGGTTTTCTGTCCATTCCTGGGATAGGGAATTATCACGCTGTGTATAGGAAATGCAACATTTATCCTGCACAAATTTTAATCTTTATTTGCCCTGTTGTTGGCTATATTTTCTGGCAGCAAAGGGTCACATTTCCATGAAGATAAATTTCTTACTGGACCCTGCTGTGATCTGAGGTCAGTGTTAATCTGTGCCAGAACAGATTAGAAATGATGTTGAAGAGGAAGTTTCTGTATTATATTTCTGTATTATATTGTCCTGTTTTCTTGGTTGTGGAGCCAGGAAAGACTTGGAACTGGAGTCTGTTTTACTGTCTTGCTCATCTTCTAACCATGAATAAATAAAGTCAGCCCTGCCTGCTGGCTGGACTTCAGTCTGACTGTGAGAAATACTCAGATCCTCAAGGACTATGATCCTGCAGCCTTACCTTCAGGTTTGGCTTTGCTCATGTTGTTAGCTGTTGTCAAGTCCTTCGTGACTCATGATGACCCCATGCATTGTTATTGTTGTTATGTGCCACTGAGTCGATTCTGACCCATAGCGACCCTTTATAGGGTTTCCAAGGAGCAGCTGGTAAGCTTGAACCACCGACTTTGCAGTTCAAATGACTTTGAAGTCTGACACATTAGCCCACAGCACCACACCAGGACCCAATGCATAAAGGGACTGAAATCCACAGGGTTTTCATTCATTGGTTTTTCAATAGTAGGTTGCCATGCCTTTCTTCCTACTCTTATTTTGGAAAGGCCAATGAAATCTGTTCAGCATCACAGCAGCATACAAGCTCCCACTGACAGATGGTGGTGAATAAACCCGAGGTGCATTATAAGGAATCAATCCTGGGTCTCCTACATGGAAGGCAAGAATGCTATCATCAAACCCACTTTTGCCTCTGAATTCTGAATTAAGGTTAGAGAACTTGCATTTCATTCTGGGTTTTGCTGTCTGTGAAGGTCAGGCTTGCTATGTCAACACCAGCACTTCCTGTCTATTATCAGCCTGTGTGACATTTGATGCGTGGCCCATTTGTGTGTCCACTGGAAGCCAAATGTCATAGCTCAAAGATAACATTTTGCCCCGTTTTCCTCCCATTTCAAAATGAATTCAGGTTTTCTGTATGGAGTCTGGGGGAGCGGGGGGAATTCCAAAGCCAAAAATGTTCTGTTTGTGAAGTAATCCTAGTAACGTGTGGAATTTTCATCATGATTTTTTTCTTTTTCTTGCAAAGGCTAAAACATTGAAGAAAAATGCAGGAAACTGGTAATTAGAATCAATTCCCTTCATAACAACAGCAGGATATCAGCTAGAAAATATGTCATTTAACTATGTAATTGTCAGCAATCAAAATCTGGGCTGTATCTGTGGAATACACAGCAGTTCTAACCTAAAAGAGGTTGTATCTCAGCGTTGGTTTGTACAGTGGTGTAAATCCATGGCGCCAAAAAGGACCCAAGGTTGGGCTACACCTCTCATAATATGCAAAATGTATTCTAGCCATGTTGTTGTTGTTAAGTGCCATAGCGACCCTGTATAGGGTTTCTAAGGAACAGCTGGTGAGTCTGAACCGCCCACCTTGTGGTTCAAACCAACTTTGCAGTCCAGTGCATTAACCCACAGCACCACACTAGGACTCTAGCCATAACTGTTATCAAAATAAACAAGAGAACCTAATGTGGAATAAAATAAACTAGAGAAGTTAACTGCAAGGCTATTTGTAAACACTGAATTTGTTATGCCAAAGACTCTTTATAAAGTATCAGTCTCCATCCTCTTCTCTCCCCTTTTAATAATTCAATTAATTCATGAAACATTTAGTGGTGATTCCATAGGTGTGGCACTGTAGGATCAGTACTAGACTTCAAACCAAAGTTGACAGTTCAAAACCACCAGCTTTTCCTTGGAAACCCTATACAGGATCGCTATGAGTCAGAACCGACTCGATAGCACTTAACAACAATAACAACCATAGGATTAGCACTGGACTATGAACCATAAGGTCAGCAGTTCAAGCACACCATTTGCTCCAGGGGAGAATGATGAAGCTTTCTGCTTCCCAAAGATTTAAAGCCTTGGAAACGCTATACAGGGTGGCTATAAAGTCACAATCAAATTGATGGCATTTAATAACAACTATGTGTCAGGCACTCTTGTAGATGTAGTGAGGAAAACCAAAATCTCTGTCCTTGTGCAACTGACATGCTGATGAGAGAAAGAGAGTGAGAGCAAGTGTAATGCACTGGACTGCAAAGTCAGTTTGAACCGCAAGGTCAGAGGTTCAAGCTCACCAGTCGCTCCTCAGAAACCCTATACAGGGTTGCTATGGCTCAGAATTGACTTGACGGCACTTCACAACAGCAATAACAACAACAAAAATTTGAACTGGGGATTAGAAAATATCAAGAAAGGTCATAGTGACAATGTTAGGTAATAGCACTGAGAAAGTGTGATTTGACGCAGGTTCTGAAGCAGGTAAGGAGATTAAATTCTCCTACTTGCTGAGTGCAAGGCCCTGTGGCATGCTAGATTTCTTTAAAAGCAAGTGATAAAATACTTCTTGTTGTTGTGTGCCATTGAGTCAGTTCTGAGTCATAGTGACCCTGTATAGTGTTTCCAAGGAGCAGCTGGTGGGTTTGAACCACCAACCTTAGGATAGCAGTCCAGTGTTTATCCTACAGTGTCACACCAGGATTCCTAATCAGCATCTATTTCCAAAGAAGGAGATGAGAATTGTGTGACTAGGGGGACCCAGACTTGAAAACAATTCAAGATGCAATATCTTTTCTTTTTTCTTTTTAAAGTTTTTATTGTGAATTGAGTGATAGTTTACATGGAAGAACATCGATTTTGCACTCATCCTATCACAGTTTGCTTCATTGCAACAATCACAATCCCTTCCATGCATTATCATTTAACAACATTTGCTTCTATTCTCTCAGGTTTTTTTTTTGTTGTTGTTGTTGTTTTTTTATGCACACAAAAACACTCAGGAATATATAATCATTTAAACAACAACAGGGCATATTCTGCAAGCCAGTTTCCTGGCTGCCAGCACAC
>NW_006408598.1:5540047-5559759 GCF_000296735.1 Chrysochloris asiatica
ATGAAACCATCGAAGCTAGGTCAAATGGGCACTATTTGCACATTTGGGCATTCTTGTGCTTCTCCCGACACTTCATGCCAGCTCTACTCTCAGCTCTAGCCCTCCATGGTTAGGTCAGTGTCCATGGGCATGTGAAGTTTGGAAAGTTCCCAAGTCTTTCCAAACTTCAGACCAACCAACCCTTCCTCTTCTCTCTCTCATCTCAAGGTCGATAGGAGTTTATGGAATGTGGTAGAATTCAGCCCATATCTTCATTACCGCCTTTCCCTCAATTCCACTCACATTTGCCCAGCTTACATATCTGCTCATGTGTTCCCATTGAGTTTCAGTCTCAGAGGGGGATTTGTCCTGAAGGAACTGGATTAAGATACAAATTTTTTTAATTAAGCTGTCTTCACCCTGTGAGTGTCTGCAGCGTGGTTTTCTCTTTGGGATGAACTGCAGAGTAGAAGGCTGGGAAGGATTTATGTTTATCTCTTTGTCATGGTCTCTAATTCCTAAACAGTGTTTAGGAAGACTTGTGATTTACAATTGCTTAATTAATTTCTTTACATATGCGTGCTTTTTCAGAAAAGAAAGTTGAAATATTTTATTATAAAACGTAATGGATGTGTGTATACATAAGCATTTATACATATTTATAAGGAGTCCTTGTGGCACTGGAGCATAAGCACTGGACTGCTAACCAGAATATCAGTAACTCAAACTCACTAGTCATTCCACATGAGAAAGAAGCGTTCTGCTCCTGTAAAGACTTACAGCCTTGGAAACCTTATTATTGCTGTTAAAGGCTGTAGAGTTGGTTCTGACTCATAACAACCTTGCATAGGATTTCTGAGGCTGGAAATTTTTGCAGGAGCAGAAAGCTTCATCTTTCTCCCTCTAAGCAACTAGTGAGCTTGAACCATTGACCTCTTGTGGTTTGAGATTCAGAGCTTATCCTACAGAGTCACCGTGCTTCCCTGGAAACCCTACACAAGGTCTCTATGAGTCAGAACCAACTAAATGATATATTATTTTTTTATATTATTATTTTAAATACACAACTTAGTGATTTATAACAAAGCAAACACGCATATAACCATCACCCAGATCAAGAAACAGGGCACCATTGGCACCCCTTGTGTTTCTCCTTCCTGTGAAGGTAATGCATTCTCTGAAAACGTTTCCTTGCTTTTTTGGTTTTAAAAAAGAAACAGAAAACAGAACCTCATGTAGCCATTGTCATCCAGATTCAACAATTACCACTGACTGGCCAATCATATTTTTCTTAGAACACCCATTTCTTCCCGCTTCTGTTGTTCAGTACCACGGGGTCATTTCTGACTCACAGTGCAATGCATAGGGTTTCTGAAGCTGTAAATATTAATGAGAGCAGAAAACCTCATCTTTCTCCCAAGGAGCTGCTAATAGATTCAAACTACTGATCTTGGGGCAGTCTAGTGTATAACCCACCATGCCAACAGTGTTCCTTCCACTTTTCCTGTTGTTGTTCTTGTTGTAGTGTGTTATTGAGTTATCTTAAACTCTTAGTGACTCCATATAGGGTTTCTTAGAGTGGCTAGTAGATTTGAACTGCTGACCTTGTGGTTAACAGTCTAATGCTTATTGTAGAGCACTACGCTAGGACTCTCACTTTTCCTAGGTAACTTATTTTATTCACTTATTTTGATTCCAGTATAATTTATGTGTTTTGACCATTGTTAATACATGCATAAGTTGATATAGATATTGAACATTACAAGTTTTCACTGTTGTTTTGTTGTTGTTGTATCTGTGCAAGTTTTCTTTGATAAGTAGGCACTCAAAAAGACAACACATGATCTCAGTATCTTGATGGGTACATATGAAATTCCTAAGCTGCCAGCTGGCAGTCTGATGAGGTTCCAGATGTATGCTTATAGTCATCTTTCTAAACCCTTTTTAAATGCATGCTGTTATCAGTTACCCAGTTCTTCCTTCTTGCCCCCGCCCCATTTCTTTCTGTCTGCAAATTCGTTTGCTATAGATTGGTGACAAAAATCAGTGTCTACTGAAGACACGTCAAGACCACCACTACGTGAGGTCTTCAAAGCATACTGGGCCACGTTATGGCACATTGTAAAGGGACACGACTGTCAGGAGGTTGCAGTCCCTATTTGCTAACTCACTTCTCCTGTTTCCCATGAGTATATGGGTTTTGCCCCCGACCCAATCAGTAGACTCACATCCTCAATCTTTCCTGGGTGACTAGGAACCTACAGGGTTTGCAGTGCATACATTTAGAAAGTTAAGATGAAGCAGTACGCTAAGTCCTTGGTTAATAGCTCCTCTATTACTAATGAACGTTAATAAAATTCACTGAATGAGGTTTTCCTGAGTCTCCCACCTCTGCTTTCCATGCCATGTTCCGAGTTACTTACTCATAGATGCTTTCTCTTCTGGGCAATCGGTAATTGTGAACCACAAACACAACTGTCCTTTCTAGTCACATGAAACTCATGAAGGCAAAAAATCGTCTTCATTTCATATTCCCCAAGAGTCTTTATAATGTAATTTGCATATGGCTAGTGCTCAACATTTATTTGCTAATAAATGATGTTTGCAACTGAGTCAGAAATTATCAAAACAATCTTGAAGATATAATTACATGTAAGCATTAGTTGCATATTTTGGTTACTTACTAAACCATATTTTATAATCCACATACTTGATTCAGTTTAAAACCATCAGCCATGACAAAAACCTAGGAGTCTACCAAAGTATCCCTAACACCTGACTCTGTTTAAATTGTGTGTAGATTTTTTTTTTTTTTTCACTGTTTAATCTTATGTAGTTGAGGTCAGCAAATAGTTATCATCTTTACCAAGATGCGTACATGAAACCACTGCAACAAGACAATGATTTTCAAAACCAACCTGTTACTCATGGGAAAGGGTGGTAAAATTCCAGTTAGAGAATGACATTATAAAGCCCCAAATGCCACTGCATGTGCTTGCAGGTTGCAATGGGCCTAAATATAACATTCTACCATCACCTCCCAGCCACTCCTGAGACACCCTAAACAGAGTTGCTATGAATCGGAACCAACTAGATGGCAATGAAGAAGAAGAACAACAACTACCAATTAAAGTCAATTCTGACTCCTGGTGATCTCATGTGTGCCTGAGTGGAACATGTGTGCTCCACAGGGTTTTCAGTGGCTGATTTTTGGAAGTAGATCACCAGGCCTATCTTCTAAGCCACATGTCTTCAGGGAAAGGCAGAATCTTAATCCCTATTCTCAACCCCAAAAAACAAGAGAAAAGAAAGTAACTTCTTATAGATCCCTAGCTTATTCCAGGAAAAGAGATGCCTCTGTCCACATGGCACTATCCAGGAACCCTAAATATAGTGTAAGGTCTAGGATAAACAATGCGCAGCTCCAAAACCTTCTAAACTCTCCACATGCATGGTTTAGTGTTACAGGGTTCCTTTCTGCTACTTTTTATAACAGGAAAATAAACAAAAAGATCCACTTATGGTTGAGCTCCATTCAACATTTTCAAGATGAAGAAGCACAACTGTAAGTGTCCACAGATTTGCCAGTTAAAGCACTACTCTTCTGTATCCAGTATACATAGGAATCCTGGGAATTTCGTGAAAATGCAGATTCTAACTCAACAGGTCCAGAGTGAGAGCTGAGATGATTTCTAAAAAGCTCCCAGGTGAGGCTGGCACATTTTAAGTAGCCAAGAGTTCAAGAACATTAGCTCCCAGTGCTAGAACTTGCCAGGTAGTGGACAGCAGTAGGAGGGAAAGAGAGAAATGTCGAGCTGGTTAGGGTAAAGGTAAATTGCTCTTTGTTTCCTGTAGTAATGTCTGCAGTTTTTCATGGGAAAGTGAGTGCAAGGTATGGGATTCATGTCTTTTAAGCGTCGTCTCTCTGACATAAAGTGTCCCAAGTGGATTTTCAAAGACTTGCCCAGGGTTTTGCTCTCTTTGCTCTCATGGAAATTAACTATGGTCTTGCCAGTTTATGCTTTCAAAAAAGCATCTCTCTTTATTTTTGTGGGAACCTGCATCCCATAATAACAGTGGCTCTCAGTGGGAGCAACATAAAAGCAAATTAACCCTTTAAATTACAGGGAGCCGAAAGCAATAAACTCACACTGGTCTAAAGCAGCCATATCTTTTTCCTTTTCATGAGCACAGAGCTCCTTTTAAGGCAATTCAGTTGGCAGGCCAATGGTCTTTCTTCTAAGGGAATTGAATCTCTCCAGGTGATTTTTACTGACCCAAATAAGGTCAGTTCCAGGGAAAAGAAAGTTAACTTCCTTCTAACTCTAGCTTGTTCCAGGACCTTTATGTATAGATGGAATTTAAGTGAGGTAGGCACTATTCTTCGTTACTTGACCAGTGTGAAAATTAATATGTACAGATATTAGTGTATGGCTTATGGTTCCAAGTTAATTAAATAGCAGAACAGAGATTGTAAATGTAGCATTCTCTGGTTCTAGAAACACAAGAACTCTTTCCCAGATTCCTAGGCCAAAGGCATCCTTCTAACTTTATAGGCAGACCCTTGCCTAGTATTTTGTTATGCCTGATACCTGGGCCCTTGATCATTAAGTGTTACATAAATAAATGAGGGCCAGCTAAATCCATTTACCCCAATAAGAGACAAAGGTGTTTGTTTCAATGACTGTTCCCTATGTCATGCAGGGACATATAATGCAAATTGCATGTGCAAGGGGATCTATATTCAAGGCAAATAGTGACATGTGTGGATTAGACCTTATTGTCCTATCAAACCACCCTCGTCTGTCAAATTGGCATGCCATGGTAATTAGCATGTTGCTGTAATATTGGAAGCTATGCCACTGTTGTTGTTAGGTGCCATCAAGTCAGTTCTGACTCAGAGCAACCTTGGGCATAACAGAACAAAACACTGCCCAGTCCTGCATCAGCCTCACAACTGATATTATAGTTCAGCTCATTACTGCTGCCACTGTGTCTGTCCTTCTCATTGGAGGTCACCCAGGATGGACAGGTTTCTGCAGAGCTTACAGACTAAGACAGAGAGATAAGGAATAAAGGTTTAGTGATCTATCTACTTCTGAAAATCAGCCAATGAAAACCTTATGAATCACAACAGATCATTGAATGACTAGCTTGCTTTGGCCATGTGATCAGGGAACATCAATCACTGCAGGAGGACAGCATATTTGTTGAAGTAGAGGGTCAGTTAAGGCAAAGGAGACTCGAGACAAGATGCATTGGCATAGTAGCTACAAGGACGAACCTGAACAAGCCAGCGATCATGAAGATTATGCAGGACCAAGAAATGCTTCATTCTGGTCACCATGAGTCTGAACTGACTCAAAGGCAGTTAAAACTATACTCTTCAAAAACTCATTCAGTGGTTCAGTGGAGCTGATTCCCAGAACTTAGGGCTACAGTTAAAGGAGCTAGGAAAATCCCCAGTAACATTAGTTCTTAGGTGCTATAACATTTTATAAGAAGAACTTTAATAGGCTTCCTTATAGTGAACAAGAATAAAAGGGGTTAGCTAGGAAGAAAAGTTGGCCATGGTCAAGAGTATCAATATGGGGTTCAGTTATTATCATATATATCATAGGAGGATCCCTGCTCTGCATGGACCCAATAGAAAAATTGAAAAATAAATAAACAAGTCTCAGTTTTATGACCCAGAAACAATAAAAGAAAAAAAACAAAACAAGAAAAAACAGCATGGGATATGTTCTCTACAATACAGAATCAAATCACCATCACTAGTTTGTTGACCTTGGTATGAATTGTTTTCTTTGGAATCTTTAATGACAAACTATGTTCCTGCCCAAATAATAAAAGGAAATAAAATGCCTAGCAAGGAAGCAAAGAACACACATATTTATGTACACACACTGTTGCACACACAGACATACAACAACAACAGAAAATAAATATCATAGAGAGTAATTCATCTAAATTTTCAGACAGAATTCTGTTAATTAGGGAACAGGTGGTAGCTCAGTGGCAGAATTGTCATTTTTCATGCAAGCCACCGGGATTCAATGCCCAGACTATGAACCTCACTGAGATCTGTCAGTAGAGGCATGAGGTAGAACAGGTTTCAACTAAGCCTCCAGAGGAAGACAGACTAGGAAGAAAAAGTTGGTAATCTACTTCCAAAAATTACCCTGTGTATCACAAAGGTCTAATCTGCAACAAATCACTGAAGTGGCATAGGATCAGGAAATGTTTTGTCCTGTCATGCTTGATGGAGTTATCATGAGTCAGGGGCCAACTCCATTACATTTTACAACAAAAAGTTCTTTTAGGTAAGCAACATTATAGAGTTATTTCAATGTCCTCATATATTGGCACATGGATTTTCTATACATGACTCAAAATGTTTTCAAGGAAGCAGACAAACATAATAAAAACTTTAACATCATTTTCTAAGCAGAGAGTGTGGATATGTTCATTTAAAAAAAAAAAAAGAAACAGGGATGTTATTTGAATTTTTCATATTTTCAATAAAGGTAAATGTCAGCATTTTGTCTTCCTTTTCTCCATTGTCTGACACATAGTAGGCCCTCAGTTTGTATTTGTGGACTTATGACCAAAAGCCAGGAAATGCTTATATTGAAAACCAAAGGAATGGAGCATATGAGCAAGTGTAAGGGACTTCATAAAAAGAAAATCCTAAAATATTATCAGTTGCTTCTATTTTCCTATCAACAGATGTATCAAAATAAATGCATTGGTAGAAATAATACTCGAAAATGCGTCTATTTTCTCAGTTTGGGGTGTTTCAAATTCTCTGTCTCTTCTTCATGCCCATTTCCATTCTCACTCACAGGAATACATTATTACTTGCATATTTTGTTTTCTTAAATTTAGGAGTGGTAAGACATATAGTTTCTAAGATCAATACCTATTGACCATCAAATGAAAATGCTCAGTGGCTACATAGAAGCCCTGGGGTCCAAGGGCACTCAATGATAAACACTGAAAGACAAAACCATCTGCCTTCAATATAAAGCCTACTAAAGTCTCAGAAAAGCAAAGATCAAGACCTTGCTGGGTAGAGATGGAGATATTATTCATCCTTTTCTTTTTTCCTGACTTGTCATCACATCTTTTTCCTCCTCTCCCTTCCCAATTTGACTGACTTGCCTAGTAAAAACTTGACCCGGGATCACTTTCCCAGGAGTTGCAAGTGATATCTCTACCCATGCAATAGAAATTCATTTATTTTTATAGATATTTTCAACAACATTTCTACTGTAACAGAAATACCAGAAGTGGGTAGCTTAAGCAATCAGAAATGTATTCTCTCATCATTAGGAGGCTAGACATCTCAATCAGAACACCAGTTCTGGAGAAAAATCCTTGTCTCTGTTCGGTATCTTTAGGTTCAGGATTTCTTGGAGATTTCCAGGTGTCTTAGCATCAACCTTTCCCTGGATTTAGGATCTTTATAGTACAGGGACCCAGGTCCAAATGACATACTTCACTTCTGGCTCTTCTTTCTTAGTGGTAGTGAGTTCCTCATTCTCTGCTCATTTCTCTGTCCTTTTATATCTCAAAAGAGATTGATTTAAGATACAACGTAATCCTGTAGATTGCATCGGCCTCATTAACATCATAGAAGTGAGAATTTACAACACCTAGGACAATTACATCAGACCAGGAGTGGTCACATCAAATCACATCATGGGGGAGGTAATTGCATTCTATTAGATCTCATCATGGGAAAGTATTACATCTGAACTGCTGAACCACTGAAAACCCAGGCTTAGCAAGGCTGACACAAACCTTAAGTATCACAGTAGATTTGCCACTAGGACAATAGACCAGATCTTCAGTATTTTGAGGTTTTCTTTTCACAAAAGTACTAACTCCTCCCTTGGAAATCCCTGACTTTTGGTTTTCAGAGCAAGCATTACTTGGTTCATCTTTCATAAATCCCATAAAATAATTTTCTACAAATATCAAGATTTTTGGATATAAGTGTAAGAATGAAGTTCTAGAGAAAAAAAAAAAAAAATGCTTTTTGCCTTGAACTACAAACTTCTCCAAGGAAAAAAAAATAACCCTGAAAAATTATTGGGAATAGAGAGTCTCTTAGTTCTGCCTACATCTCTTTTATTGTTGTTGTTGTTTTTTTATAAGTTTTTATTGTCAAATGAGTAATAGTCTCCGTAGGAAAGCATCAACTTTACATTCATCCTATTGTATTTTGTTTCATTGCAATCATTATAATCCCCTCCATGCATCATCATTCAATAGTATTTCCTTCCAATCCCTATGTTTTTTTTTTGTTTTGTTTTGTTTTTGGGTTTTTTTTTTTTGATGGACACTGAAGCATTCAGGAATATATAACCATTCAAACAACCAAAGGGTATACTCTGCATGCTATCCCCCTGGCCGCCAGACCCCAGCTCCTCTCCCTCTTTGAGTGTAGAGTCCCCAGCTGCTCTGTCTCTCCACATCATGTCATCATTTCTGCCTCCATCTCTGGAGTCACTGCTTCTCTGGATAGGGTCCCTCACTCTGCTCTTCTCCCTTGATGGTCCCAGGGTCCTCCACTCATGGACTGCAAGATCAACCACTCAACTCCTTTTGTTACAAAACATCTACCTTTACATTTACAACATTCACAATCAGTCCTGATAACAATTACTCATTATTGAACCACAAGAGTCTTATCCCCATCTCCTTTCACCAGTCCCATCTAGACAGGTTGGAAACTACTCAGTGGAGATTTCTGCCTACATCTCTTAAAGTTGCCTCAGTTGAACACAAACTAAATAATAATATCATGTTAATGATGCAACTGCTGCTTCAAATCCCTGGGAAGAAATGTATTTGATTGACAAGAGAGAGTTCATTGGTTTTAGATAAGCAAAGCTGGGCTACAACAAAATGGGATTGTGTCTAGGGGTCTCTGCTTCACTCTCCAGGTAAATGAGCTAGAACCAAAAGTGTGGAGGCAACAGTGGACTCTGAAAATAAGCCAGGAAAGCCAAGAACAAAAAAAACTCTTCTTGTCCTGCAGAAAATGAACAAATTCTGAATCACACTGGAAGTACAATCTAGAAATGACAGCAATTTCAAGAGTTCATCTGGAATTTCTTTCTAATTGAAATTTTTAATGACATATTGAAATCCTCTACTTTAGCTTGTTGTCTAAAGCTACCTACTCCCCAAAGAAGCAGGTAGGAGAAGTCTGAAAGGTAAAATCAAGAAGACAAAAATGACATACTATGTTTGCATGGAGTATGCTTTTACACATAAGGATTAGGAGGCATCTCAATTATGACACATACAGCATCTCCTTGAACTAAACACTTCTTAAATATAGTTAAAATTTTAAATATAATATAAACATTTTCTTCAAAAATACTTTGGGGTTTTAGTGTTTAAACAAGCTCAAGTAAATAGCGTCTTATAAAACATAAATGAATTTGCTACCATCTTTGAATTGCATGCACACTAAAGTTTTCTAAAAGACAGAGTAGTTTGGACCAGACAAAACCAAAACACGGACTCCATTGAAATATCATCATAGAAGCTGAAATACTAGAAATCTCACAGAAGAGCATTAAGTTTAGCTTTAGTCCTACTTTCAGAACTTAGTGCTTTAGAAATTTTACTGACCCTCTAATTTTTAAATATTATATCCAAATAGATACTTGGATAAAATAGCATTTACTACTAATCCATATTTGGATGTCCCCTAACATGAAACATTAAAATTATTATGTGGACTTTCACCTGTATTAGTTCATTTGTTCTTCAAAACTACTCTGTAATATGTAGCTATATATTTGTACATGTGTGTGTGTCTATGTATGTATGGGTAAGTAGATAGGTAAATAGATTGATAGTAAGGGTCTCATTTTGGGAAATGGTCCTCCATTTATTCTAATATCCCAAATGATTTTCTCCCGACAAAGATAGTCTTCCTGTTTGAATACAATGAAGGAGGCACCAAACCCCACGGTTTGTAAACTACACATTGAAACCACTTGGGAAACTTCAGAAATATCAATGTCCAATGCCCCACGTCCTAAATGAAGATCAGAAGGTAAAAGACTGCAACTCTCAGCATGGATTTATACCTTACTGTAAAGAAAACAAAAATCCTCACTACTGGCACAATAAGCAACATCATGATAAATGGAGAAAACACTGAACTTGTTAAGGATTATTTCATTTTAATTGAATCTACAATCCACATACATGGAAGTAGCAGTAATGTATTAAATAAATCTGCATATGTTCTTTTTAAAGTACTAAGAAGCAAACATGTCACTTTGAGGAGTAAGGTAAGCTATGGTTTATCAATTGCCTTATGTGAATACAAAAGCTGGACAATGAATAAGGAAAACCAAAGTAGAACTGATGCATTTGAATTATAGTTTTGGCAAAGACTATTGAATATACTGTGGACTAACAGAAGAATAAACAAATCTGTTTTGAAAGAAGTACAGCCAGAAGTTTAGACGCAATGATGGTGAGACGTAATCTGACATACTTTGGACAAGTTAGCAGGAGGGACCAGTCCCTGGAGAAGAGCATCAGGTTCAGCAAAGTGGAGGGTAGAGGCAAAGAGGAAGACCCTCAAGAAGATGAATTGACACAGTGGCTGCCAAATGGACTTAAATATAGCAACAATTGTGAGGATGGCGTAGGACTGGGCCATGTTTCGTACAGAGTTCCTATGACTAGGAATTGACTCTTAGGCATCCGACAACAACAGCATGTCTTACCCCCAGGGACTTGGACTTATCTGTATGTGAGTGTCCTAGACTTCAGAAATGTTTAAAGGCCCCTAAGTAAATCCTGCAAGATCAGTTTGAACCGCAAGGTCAACAGTTCAAGCTCACCAGCTGCTCCCCAGAAACTCTATTTAGAGTGGCTATGGGTTGTAACTGACTCAACGTCACTTAACAATAACAACAAGTAAGTTCTGGAGTCCTGGAGTCCTAGTGTGGCAATGTAGGATAAGCACTTGATCACAAAGTCAGTTTGAATTATAAGGTCGGTGATTCATACTCAGCTGCTGCTTCTCAGAAACCCTATACAGACTGTTTAGGGTTTATATGTTATAAGTCAAAACTGACTTGATGGCACTTAACAACATAAGCAAGTCTTGGTTTGGCTCTGTGGGATAAGTACTGGACCACAAGTTCATTTAAATTGTAGGGAGAGGGGTTCAAACTCACCAGCTGCTACTCAGAAATCTTACACGGGGTCTCCATGAGTCAGAACTGATGCCACAGCACTTAACAACAACAACAAAGTAATTCTCTTGTGCAGACAAATTTAGGAACCATCAGCCTGGACTCTGTATCTCATCTTCTTTGCCTATAAAGTGGATATGTGGGTGGAGTTGAAAGGGGTTGAAGGTGGGGATAGTAATCATAGAGGTTCTGTGGAATGCTGTTCTTCTCTGATCCTGGTTGAAAAACAAAACAAAACAAAATGAGGTGGGGGTGGGGGTTCTGTGATAACAATTTGGAAAACACTGTGTAAACAACATTGACGGTAAAATCTATTAACCCAGAATCAGGAGTGCAGAGTTCAAAATCAAGGTTATTTACATCACACACTAGCTATGAATCTCTATATGTCACCTAAGTTACCTGGTCTCAATTTCCTCATCTGTAAATAAAGAAATTGACCAGATCTCCAGGAAGATGTCTTACACTACTAACATTCCAAGTATCACATAATCAGAGATCTCTGAGATCCCTTTTACTTCAGGATTCCATGAGTCAAAGGAACTAGTGATCTTATCTAACTCACTCAGCAATATAGTTGTGTGTAGGGGGTTGTTTAATGGGTTTAATTTTACAATGAATCATCACGAGGCCCCCAGGCAATGTAGCTGCATACTGATTCTTCTCTCTAGTGGTGAAGACTCATTTTTATTCCTAAAAGCTTTTTAAAATATTATCTTCCTTATTGTTGCAAATAGACAGCCTGGCCTCAGACAGGCTGATTCATAGTTATCAGGCATATAACTACAGACGACAATTGACACAGGCCTTCCCGAGCCTTTAGCTTTCTTTTTTACCAGTAGACTGTCTGAGCCCTGCCCGGGCTGTCTCTGGGCATTAATGAATGCCACATTCACACTGCTGGAAATCCAAAGTGACTAATGGGTAGAATATTTGGACTGTCTATAGTTGAATTCAATGTTCTCTTATGCCATCTCCCCCTCTTCCCTTGTGTTGGCCTGGAAATGGAATTAGTACATAAAATGCAGCAAGGTCAAATGGAATTTAGTGACAAGGAAGAGAGAAAGTGTAAAAGCCTGATTAGACCTGTACACCTCTGCTTATTGATGACTTACTCAGAATCCAGTTCGGATGAATATCATTTCCTCTGACTGAACTTCTAAGGAAGTCTTGCAAATCATTAAAATACCTGAAAGTTAACCAGTTATTTTAAGAATAAAATATTGCTTTGATGTTTTAGGCCAGGGATTTGTTAACTATGACCTATGGGCTAAGTGTGGCGCTGTGGGCTAATGTGCTAGACTGCAAAGTAGATTTGAACCACAAAATTAAAGGTTCAAGCTTACCAGACACTCCTTGAAAGCTGTATACAGGGTCTTTGTGGGTCAGAACTGACTTGATGGCACTTAATAACAACAACAACATGGGCCAAATTCAGTCCACATACCATTCTTACAAATCAAGTTTTACTGGAACAGAGCCACATTCATTTGCTTATATTTTGTCTATGGCTGTTTCCCCTTTAAAAAAATAAATTTGAATAGTTTCAGCAGAAACTTATGGGACACAATGCCTAAGTTATTTACAATTTGACCCTTTTAGAGTAAATTTGTCAATCCCACATTTAGATTTCATGTCTGTTGCTTGATAAAAATATGATTTTATTGTCTTACTCTTTCATTAGTTCAATCCACTTTTTCTTGTTGTTAAGTGCCATCAAGTCAGTTTTGACTTATAACAACTATGTATAAGGTTTCAAAGGAGCGGCTGGTGAGTTTGAACCACTAACTTTGTGGTTCCAATCAACCTTGCAGTCTAGTGCTTTAACCCACAGAGCCACACCTGGAATCTACTTATAGTAAGTGTAAATGCACATATAAACAACCCCATAATGCATACATATTTGAGGCATATTTCTAAGTGTTTCAACATGCTACCTCATTTTGTAGTTTTACCCCCTTAAAATAACTGTTGTCATAATAGAGTTTCTCCTTTTGTAGGTCTGACTTGGTCAAAACAAGTAAACACAAGACAGGTTTGTCTGGAGTTTCCTTAACCAAGAGGGAGGAGAAGATTCTAAAAGGAAGGTTTTTTTGTTTTGTTTTGAAGTATTAAACCATACCCTTGTTCACAGCTATTCTGAAATGGTGTGATATACTAGCATTAATTATGTGGTCAATTTTTATTTTAATGAAAACATTTTTTAACCCCAGGGTAACAGCAGCTCTGACACCTAAATGTGTGAAAAACAGGAGCCAGAAGAAATTCACAATCAAATAAGAATTACCAACAGCTAACAACAACAAATAGATAGCATTGGAGTCCTGGTGGGGAGCTGTGAGTTAATGTGCCAGACTGCAAAGCAGTTTGAACTACAAGGTCAGCGGTTCAAGCTCACCAAGTGCTCCTTGGAAACCCTATATAGGGTCGCTATGGGTCATAACCAACTTGATGGCACTTAACAACATAACAACATATATAGCATTGGAGTCCTGGTGTGGCACTGTAGGATAAGTACAGGACCAAACGGTGGGATTGAATCACAAGATCAGCAGTTCAAATTCACTGGTCACTCCTCAGAAACCCTATACGGGGTTGCTATGAATTGGAACAGACTCGCCAGCAGTTAACAACAACAACATAGATGGCTTTGGAGTCCTGGTGTGGTGCCGTGGGCTAAGGCACTGGACTGCAAGGCCATGTGAACTTCAAGGTTGGCAGTTCAAGCTCACCAGCTGTTCCTCAGAAACCCTATACCGGGTCGCCATGAGTCGGAACTGACTATATGGCACTTAACAACAACACAGATAACGTTGATGTTGTGCTGTGAGATAATGCACTAGACCACAAGGTCAGTAACAAGAAGATTAAAGTTGTTAAGGGTTTCATTTTCTTTGATCTGGAATACTCATTGAAGCACTAGGCATATCTTCTGCAAAAGAACTCCCTAAAGATGTCACTTTGAAGACTAAGGTACACCTGACTAAAGTCATGATATTTTCAATGACCTCATATGCCTGTGAAAGCTAGACAATGAATAAAGAACAGAGAAATATTGGTACATTTGAATTATGGTGTTGGTGAATATTGACTATACCATGGACTGCCAGAAATCTAAACAAATTTTTCTTGGAAAAGGTATGGTCAGGAGGTTCTTTAGAAACAAGAATGGTGAGACTTTGTCTCACGTACTTTAGAGATGTTCAGCAGGGAACAGTCCCTAGAGAAGGACACCACGGTTGGTAAATAAGAGGATCAGCCAGAAAAAGGAAGACCCTCAATGCAATTGACTGAAACAGTCAATTGCAACAATGGTCTCAGATATAGGAAAAGTTGTGAGGATGCTGCATTGTATAGTATTTTGTCATGTTGTACATATGGCTACAGAGAGTCAGAGCCAACTCTATGGTGCCTAACAACAACAATAAAGACTTACTTGGTGTCCTTGGGTTGCACAGTTAAACAATCTACTACTAACCCAAAGTTGGGCGGTTTGAACCTACCTAACTAAGCCTCAAAAGAAAGACCTGGTCTACTTTTTAAAAAATCAGCCATTGAAAACCCTATGAAGCGCCGTTCTACTCTGACTAACGTGGAATCATTATAAGTCAGGATCTATTAGACTACAGTTGTTTTCTATTTGGTTTTGTTTTTATTTTTGCTTGAATAAACTGGTTTAAGCAGGGCTCTTACTCCAAGCACTCCTGAAATGTGATGGATCGGGGTTTTTTTGTTTTTTATGATTTGGTGAGACTATGTAAATAAGGTGCTTATAACCCACCAAGAATGTTAGCTTGCTAATAATGCAAATAAAGTGCATGCTACACTGGTAAAAGTGGGATCATGCAAATAAATTATATGGCACCCTTATGGCAGAACTGGTTACTTTTGCCAGCCCACAATGCTTAAAATGAGCCATTCTATAAGTAGGAAGGGGGACCTCATTACCATCAAGAAAGAACTAGGATTGAAGTGCATCCTTTGAACCCTGGTTGCATGCATTGAGAATCATCTAGATCTAGGAAACAGAGACAGAGAAAGTTGTAACACCAGTGATGGTCAGAGATAGCAAGGAAAAGAAGGAGAAAAATGGTGGCAGGAATAGTATAGTGGGATTCCTAGGCCCAGAATGAGAAAGCTCAGAGCTTTGGGGCTGGACAATTGCTGGTGGAACAAGGTGCCTCCAGGTACTTGTCAATGGATCTAGGCTTGATGACCCCTGGAGCAAGAGAGCTGAGTGCCTTTGGGCTGAGAATTACTGGTGGAGTGGGGTGCTCTCGGGCATGTACTGGTGAACCTAAAGAGCTTTGTAACACTTTCCCAAGCAGGGCAGAGGTGGGTCATCCAAAAAGATCCACAAGGTCAAAGAGGCCTGATGGGTCATGGGCTGAGAGGCCTGAGGGACCAAAGGCTGAGAAGCCAATGGCCAGGGGAGGCCTGACTGTGGGCAACTAACCTGACCTAAGAACTACATCCAGAGTTGTTTCTGATTCTGAATTGTAAGCTGGTGTGGCACTGTAGGATAAGGATAAGCACTGGACCATAGAACCCCAATGTCAGCAGTTTAAGTTCACCAGCTACTCCTTAGAAACCTGATATGGGGTTGCTATGTATACAGGGCCAAAAGAATTTAACAACAACAACAGTTTCCCTAATAAACCCCATAATTATAAGTCTGGTCTGTGAGTTCTATGTGGTCATAGTAATGAATGGCTGAACACAGCAGAGAAATAGGGTGCCATGGGAGGAACTGCTGGTGTCAGGAATGATGAGATGGTTGAAGAGAGGTAGTATGTTTGAACTCCCTTTCAGAGGAGTCAGCTTTGAAGTGTCCATCTTTATTATCCTTCCCCTTGTGACGTTTGAGGAAGTCAGACACCTCTACCACACCATTTTGACAATTCACAAGTGATATTTAGGGACACAAGATCATGGAGCATGTAATTCTACTAACAAGTAACATGATAATTTCTTAGTCTCAGTGCAACAAATAAACAAACAAAAATTCTATCCCTGGGGCACTCCTTCTCTACTGTTGAGATTTTAAATTCCTGAGTCAATGTCTGGTTACTCTATTAATAACCACTCTTTTCCATATTATCCCATATTAAGATTTCATAAACTAGTGGATTACTAGTACTTAAAGAAAGCTGCTGGAAGGGTACTGGGATTTTAGCACCATATTTTAGTAGAGAGAGTACATGGTAAAGGAAGATAGATTAGATTCATGATACAAAGAGAGCTCAATTTAATTTTTTCCCCACTACTCTACATTGTTGGAAATTATACTTTGCTTTAGATTCTACCCCAGAGAAAACAGCAACAGACCTTCTTCCCACACCCTTAAAGCGCTGGAAGATGTGCACTGTTTGTTCTGCCTCTGCTTAGTCCCTCTGTGTCTTGGGAAACCCGTTTGTCTCGGAAATGCTGTGTAAACTAGTGGTAGAAATATACCTCTATAGTTACATAGGTTAGCATGAATCTCCACTGTTGATTAAAAAAAATGAGACTTAAGCTCCAACTTTATGTGTCAAAAGTTGAAAAGCTGAGAGAAGCATATTGCCAAATTCAACTATTTTCAAGTAGATTCCTGCCTTTACAAATTAGCCCTGATTAAAGTAAATGACTTCCAGGGCTGATTAGAAAATGTTCAAAATGAAGCACTCTGCTAATACTACCACAATCTACTAAGAATCTTGCTCTTTTGCCCAAGAATTCCATGTTTATTAGCCCTTGAAAAGCCCTCTTTTCACCTATTGAAATTCTTCAACCCTAGTTCCAGCACATTAATTTACCCTGTTCCTTTTTTAGCTCTTACTTTTAAATTCTAGAACATAAAGTCTTCCAGACTTTGAAGGAGAGAAGCAAAACTGTGTGCTCTGATCAGAAACAGATCATTTCTGCCTACCACCAACAGAGGGCATACGCATTTGAAAAGATAGTTTTATAAACCAAACTCTTTGTAAGTAGAGGTGTTTTGTAAGGTGGTGTTCTCAAGGGATGAATCACTGGTGGCTCATACTAGAATTCTCATCATCCATGCAGGAGAGCTGAGTTTGACTGCGTGCCAATACCCTTCATGTCCAGTCACCACTTGTCCATCAGTGGAGGCTGATGTTGAACAGGTTTCAGCAGAACTTCCAGACTAAGACAGTCTAGGAAAATAGGCCTGATTATCTGCTTCCCAAAATGAAGATTATACAGATCAAATTGTTCAAGTTCCAATAAGTCATGGAGTGGCACAGTATCAAGCAGTGTTTTAGTTCTGTTGTGTATGGGGTTCACATGAGTTTTATGTCAAGTAAACTCAACAGCAATATTCTATTATAGTAGAACATAAGCTTTTGAGAACTAAAAGCAAATTTCTTAAATCGATTGTTTCTGTTATGAGCTGTAATTTCAGTTCCAGTCCCATTTCCTTTCCATTGACCCTAAGCCTTCACAGTTAAAGCTAAGACCCAGTCTCACCCACAGGCCCAGTTCCTTAGCTACTCTGGGAAATCCTGGAAACACTGTGTTTCCTTGAATGTAAGATGGCACAAATTGGAAGACACACTCACTACTTAATCAAAATAAAAACACTATCTTAAACATATTTATTTGACATTCTGAATTATAATGTCAAGAAGAATATGGTTAAAACAAAACAAAAAAATTATACTGTGAAGCCCAGATATAAGATATGCCAGCTGTTGTTGTTAAATGCTGTCAAGTTGGTTCCGACTTATAGCGATCCTGTATAAGGTTTCTGAGGAGCCACTGGTGAGCCTGAACCACTGACCTTGTGGTTCCAACTGACTTTGCAGTTCAGCACATTAACCCATAGCACCTCACCAGGATTTCA
This sequence comes from Chrysochloris asiatica, assembly GCF_000296735.1. Lineage (NCBI taxonomy): Eukaryota > Metazoa > Chordata > Mammalia > Afrosoricida > Chrysochloridae > Chrysochloris > Chrysochloris asiatica. Next base: position 5,558,111 of record NW_006408598.1, read on the forward strand.
CTCTAAATTCAGAGAAACTTGAAACTGAGTTGCACTGACCCCAGATGAACTCTTCTCTGTGAGCACCCAGAGTGGTAATACTGCCCCCTTACTTGATTCCTGGTGTGGTATTGTAGAATCAGGACTGGACATTGAACCCCGAGGTTAGCAGTTTAAACCCACAGTTTCTGTTCCTCAGAAACCCTAAAAAGGGTCTCTATGAGTTAGAGCATACTCAATGGCACTTAGCAATAACAACACTAAAATACTTGGCTATGCTTTAAGCCTTTTAGAAGTGACAATTCTTGATTTTGCTCTTACTAATTCTATGTCTCTATAAAACTGAATTTTCTGTCTAAACTCTGACCTGATTGATTGAGATAATGTTCCTTATCAGATTTTTTTTCTCGATAGTCCTATATTTCCCTTGATAGAATCAAGATAAATGGACTAACATAAACAAAGTGCACCAAAATAATTGCCTTCTTACTAAAAGTTCCCAGTCCTCGATTTATCAGTGCTAGGGTCAGTTGCCTGTCTAGGACACTTAGATTTTCACAATTTCCTCAATCAGTAGTTCACAATCATGAACTATACATGAGAGTCAATGGAAAAGTCTTTTAAAAATATTGCTACCTACCTAACAAAAGAAAAGAGGGAAAAGGCACAAATAACATGTATTAGAAACCAGATGTCACAACGGAACCAAAGGAAATCAAAAGGATAATAACAGAATACTATGAAGAGTTGTGCTCTAACAAATTTGAAAACTTAGAAGAGATGGATACTAAACTTACACAGAGTGAAGTAGAAAGCGTGAACAGACCCATAACAAAAGAAGAAATTGATCAGGTCATCAAGTTCCCAACCAAAAAAAGTCCAGGCCCAGATGGCTTCACTGGTGAGTTCTACCAAACATTCAGTGAAGAGCTGTCACCAATTCTACTCAAATTATTCCAGAAGATAGAGGAGGCTGGAAAACTTTCTAAAACATTTTATGAAGCAAGCATAAACCTCATACCAAAACCAGGGAAGGATATCACTAAGAAAGAAAATTATAGACCAATATCCCTCATGAACATAGATGCAAAAACTCTCAACAAAATCCTAGTCAACAGAATCCAGCAACACATCAAAAAGATAATACATCATGATCAAGTGGGATTTACATCAGGGATGCAAGGATGGTTCAACATTAGAAAAACATTCAACATTATCCACCATAGAAATAAGAAACAAGAAAAGAACCACATGATCATATCAATTGATGCAGAACAGGCAGTTGACAAAATTCAACATCCATTCCTGATAAAAATGCTCAACAAAGTAGGAATTGAAGGGAAATTTCTCAACATAATTAAGAGCATATATACAAAACCAACAGCCTACATTACTCTCAATGGAGAGAAACTGAACGCCTTCCCTGTGCAAACAGGAACCAGACAAGGATGCCCTTTGTCACCACTCCTATTCAATGTTGTGCTGGAAGTCTTATCAAGAAATATACTGCAAGACAGGGAAATTAAAGGCATCCAAATTGGCAAAGAGGAAGTAAAACTCTCTCTATTTACAGATGATATGATCTTATACACAGAAAACCCCGAAGACTCAGTAAAAAAGGTACTAGACCTCAAAAGAAGATTCAGCAAAGTGGCAGGATATAAGATCAA
>NW_006408598.1:5562851-5569255 GCF_000296735.1 Chrysochloris asiatica
GGGGGGGGGGGGCTACAAGGGAAAGAAGTGACTGACTTACAAGCTATCAAGAGGGAATCTAGATCCAGAAGGCACAGAGGAAAGTCGAATCTCCACTGAGTAGTATTCAATTTGTCTAGGTGGGACTGATGAAAGGAAACGCGGATAGGTTTCTTGTGGTACAATGGTGAATAATTGTTATCAGGACTGATTGTAAGGGTTGGAAATGTAAATGTAGACATTTTGTAGCAAGGAGGGGAGTGATTAACTTTGCAGTCCAGGAGTGGAGGTCCCTGGGACCATCAAGGGAGGAGAGCAGAGAGCAGAGATGCCAAAGCTGGAGGCAGAGAAGATGACGTGGAGAGATGGAGCGGCTGGGGACTTTAGACCCATAGAGGGAGAGGGGCTGTGTGCTGATGACCGGGGATCATAGTTGGTTGATGATGCATGGAGGGGATTGTAACCATGGCAATGAAATGATAAATGATAGGATGAATGTAAAACTAATATTCTACCATGTAAATTATCACATAATTCACAATAAAACTTTTTTTTAAAATGCTGCCTAGAATACTGATTAAAAGGGCAAAAATTCAGTATAGAAATTTAAATGCTCATGGACCCCAGATTTCTAATACCATGAAGGCCCCCTGAGTCCATGAAATTGTTGCCATGAGTTTTCCTTTAAACCTTAAACCAAAAATATCCTCTAAAGTCTTTCTCTAAAATCAAGAAAGGTATGCGCCAGGATTATATCCTTTTGCCTTACTTACTCAATCTGTAGGTTTAGCAAATAATTCAAGAAACTGGATTATATGAAGAACAAGATGACATCAGGATTGAGGAAGAGCTATTAAGTACCTGTGATATGCAAATGACACAGCCTTGCTTGCTGAAAGTGAAGAGGACTTGAAATACTTATTAATGAAGATTACAGCCATCAGTATGGATTATATCTCAATGTAAAGAAAACAACAATCTTTACAACTGGACCAATGAATAGGACTGTAGTAAACAGAGAAAAAAATCGAAGCTGTCAAAGACTTCGTTTTGCTTGGCTCCACAATCAACACTCATTGTTGAGCCAAGCAAAATGATGTCTTTGACAACTTCAATTTTTTCTTGAAGCAGCAGTCAAGAAATCAAATAACATATTACATTGGGAAAATCTGCTGCAAAGGACTTCTTTAAAGTGTTCAAGAGCAGAGATGTCAGTCTAAGATGTGTCTGACTCCAGCCATGGTAATTTTCAATAACCTCATATGCAGGTGAAAGTTGGACAGTAAATAAGGAAGAATATAGAAGAATTGATGCATTTGAATTATGGTGTTGATGAAGAATACTGAAAATGCCATAGACTGCCAGTTGTTATTTCTAAGTGCCATTGAGTCTTTTTTGACTCAGTGACTCTGTACAGGGTTTCAGAGGCTGTGAATCTTTGTGGGAGCAGAAAGCATCATCTTTCTCAAACAGAGTGGTTGGTGGACTCGAACCACTGGCTTTGTGATTGGAAGTCCAGTGTTGAGCCTACAGATTCAATGCACTCTCCATGTACTGGGAGAAGAGCAAACAAATCTATCTTGGAAGAAGTACAGCCAGAATGGCTCTTCGAAGCGAGGATGTTAAGACTTCATCTCTCATACTTTGCACATATTACCAGGAGTGACCAGCCCCTGGAGAAGGACATCATGCTTGGTAAAGTGGAGGGTCAGGGAAAATGAGGAAAACACCCCACAACATGGATTGACATCATGGCAGCATTAATGGGCTCAAACATACCAACAATTTTAAGGAAGGTGCAGGACCATTTTAAACTGAGTATAAAATGGGATGATTAGAGTGAACCAAAGAGTTGATAGGCTTCAAATGCTGAATAATTAATGAAGGATTGACAATTACAACTAATTTTCTATCTAAAATATCTTGTTTTAAAGGCCTCACAGAATTTCAGTAATTTAAAAAAGTAGCTTCAACATTGTGATCTAGAAACTCATTAGAAGCCAGCCCTCAGAATTTAGGACATGGAATCTTTCAAAGGTAAGACAGATTCATCATGGGAGCCACTTGTTCTGCCAGAGTGTCAGTTCCTACGAATGGCTTCTAAGAGCAACTCTATCACCAGTTGCTAAAGTTTCTTGAAGAGACTGATTAGAAAAGTGGCCCTCATTTTCCACTACTCTCATTATCTACACTTCTTCCCATCAAAAGCTTACATCCATTTTTCTACTCCTTGAAACCAGGTTGGCTTTGTGATTTGCCAAAAAAAGTAAAAATTATCTGTGATCCAAACTACAACCCACAAAAGCCATTTTCCACATTTTTATTATCGGCTTCTATTTCACTGTATATTTGTAAAAATATGTATCTCTATAAACACAAACCATATACAAGGGGACTTCCAAAAGTTTGTGGAAAAATTCCATTATCTTTTCATTCCATTTATCCATGAATGTTTTGTTTGAAGTCCCCTTAGATTTTTCTAGCTGGCAGCACATTATATGTACTGTTTTCTAAGCTCTCCACCACTCTTTAGGGGTTCTGGCATGGCGCTGTAGGGTAAGCACTAGATTGCTAACCACATGGTCGATGGTTCAAACCCACCAACCTATCCTCTTAAATGCTATATATATGGTTGTTATGAGTCAGAGCCAATTCAATAGAACTTAGCAACAACACCCATCTCTTATAAGAGGGATGAGGAACTGTTTTTTTCTGCCAAAATTCATAACATCTTTTGTGGGCCCAACAAAATTATCAACTTAAAAATTAGCCTGCTATATTGGGTGCACATTTAATTGACTCAATGTAATGTGATGGACTCCTGGTATGGTGCTGTAGGACAAGCACTGGACTGCAAACCACAAGGTTGCTCCTTGGAAAATGTATACAGGATATCTATGAGTCGGAACAGACTTGGCGGCACTTATCAACAACAACAATGCAATTGCTAGAGCTGTGGTTGCCTTGGCAGGGCCAGACCAAATGATTCTGCTGGGCCTTTATATGGCCCAGGGGACAATTGTTCTTAGCCCTGCCTTATAACAAGGTATTGTAAAAACACTTTCCATTTCAATCAATTTATTTAAATAAAATTATTTCTAAAGCATTCATTTCATTTCATACAATGTTTTGTTACAATTGATTGAACTACATTTCTGTGAGTCCTGATGTGGTAATGTGGGATAAAGCACTAGACCGCAAGATAGCTTGAACCACAGGTTTGTCAATTAAAACCCACCAGCTGCTCCTTGGAACCCCTAGACAGAGTCTTTATGAGTTAGAACCACCTGGACAGCACTTAGCAACAACAACGACAATGTTTCTGTGAAGTCCTGGGGTGGAACTGTGGGACAAACACTATACATCAAGGTCAGTTTGAACCACAAGGTCAGCAGTTCAAATTCATGAGCCACTCCTTGGAAAGCCTATACAGGGTCTCTATGAGTCAAAACCAACTTGACAGCACTTAACAACAACAACAACAAATATTTCTGCTACTGGACATTAGTAGTGTCTGCCAAAAAATAAAGCATAAAGAGACCCCCTCAATTTTCCATGAAAAAGATTGGTGATAGGGAGTATTTGGGGGTCTCTTGTCTCTCTAGAGCTGTTTAGGAATAGTTTGATACTAGGTTTAGTTCAATTTTTGAAAATTATTGTTACAACTAACAGTGGCATATGTTTGCCACAGGTTTTATTGTTGCTGTTGCTACTGCCTTGTTTTGGTTTGCATTTAGGCAAAAGTCTTTAAAAATGTTTCCCATAACTGACAAAATCGGTTGTTGATGTTGTGTGCCAACGATTCAGTTCTGACTCATAGCAACCCTGTATAGGATTTCTGAGTGGCTGTTGGGTTTTAACTGCAGATGTTCATGATAATGTTTATTCTATAGTACCACACCAGGACTCTAGGCTGCTGGATTGTTGTTGTTGTTAACTGCCGTTGAGGTGTGTCTGATTCATAGAAACCCTATGTATGGTTTTCAAGGGGAGGGTGGTGGATTTGAACCACCAACCTTGTGGTTAGCAATCCATTGTTTATCCTACGGTACCACACCAATACTAGACTACTGGATCTGTTGTTGTTGTTGCTTTTAAGTATGTTGAGTTGGTTCCAAATCATAGTGACCCTGTACAGAATTTCCGAGCAGTGGTTGGTGAGCTTGAACTGCCAACCTTGAGGTTTAAACCAACTTCGCAGTCCAGTGTATTAACCCATAGTGCCACACCAGGACTCCAGACTACTGGATATGATTATGTAAACATTTTTTTGAGATCTTTCACAATTGCTTTATATTTTTTATATCATTCTAGGTTTCTATTTAAAGTTTATAAAAGTTGAAGGATGAATCAAGTTTTCTATTTCTGGAGAAATTTTATTGGCAAGTTTTATTTTTCTAAAATTTATGCCTCCACTCTTTTTTCTGCATATTTTTTTTATCAATCTTACCAGGTGCCCTTTCATTTGATTTCTATTTTCAGGGAACCAAAATTTAGAAATATACATTTCCACTAACCTTCTCTTATTATGTTTATTGCTTTCTTCTACTTTGTGGAACTTTAAGTTCTGACTCATAGTGACCCCATATAGGGTTTCCAAGGAGTGACTAGTTGATTTGAACTGGCAACCTTTTGGTTAGCAGTCCAGTGCTTTTCTTACTGTGCCATGCCTAGTTCATTAATATTTAGCCTCTGTTCTTTTCTTTGTTGTTGCTGTGGTTTTACTGTAGTTTGATCAACTATAGAAAGAACTATGATAAAAATCTTGATTGGCTAATTTTACATGCTTTTTCTTCTAATTCTTAAATGAAATATGGGAATATATGATATTGCCTATATCTTCTCATGGTTCTCTTATTGTCTGTGTTCTCTTAAATTTCTATAAAAACACAATTTCTGACTTGCACATTTTAAAACTCTATTGTTAGGTACATGGATATTTAAAACCATTACATTTTCCTGGCAATTAAAGTTATAATTATAAAATGGTTAATTATGTCTTTTGCCTTACAGTTATTTAATATTAATGTAATCATACCAGTCTTGCTTCATTTCAAAGCCCCTTAATAATATATATTTTTAAATTTTAGTTAAATTCAGACCACAAAAAATGTGTATTGCATAATTCCAGAGGTCACCATTCACTTAGACTATAATGTGGATGTCCCTCCTCTACAAATTATGCCAGGCACTGATTTTCATTAGAATTTTATTTAATATAAATTTATATGCTGAACAGGGCTTTGTGAAGTTTCTAGACTAAGACAGAGTAGGAAGAAAGTTCTGACAATCTACTTCTGAAAACTCAGCCAATGTGTCATAATCACAATGTTCAGATTCCATTGTACAAGGATTTGTCCTGGGTCAGGAGAAGACACAGCAACAACTAACAACCATATTTCATTAAAGATATTTAATTATTAAATGATTACTAATACGTTGTTGGCGTCCTGGAGTGGTGCTGTGGGTTAATGAGCCAGACTGCAAAGTCGTTTGAACTGCAAGGTTGGCAGTTTAAGCTCACCAGCCGCTTCTTGGAAACCCTATACAGGGTCGCTCTGGGTTACAATTGACTTGACGGCACTTAACAACAACAATCTGATAACCTGTCTGTTGTTGTTGAGTGCCATAAAGTCAGTTCAGACTCATAGTGACTCTATATAGGGTTTCCGAGGACCAACTGGTGGGTTTGAAGTGTTGACCTTGCATGTCAGCAGTCCAGTGCTCACCATACAGCATTACACCAGGACTCCAGAGAGATTATAAAAAAGATACCTACAATATATAAGATTGGGTTAAGTGCCTTCTAAAATGTCCAAATTATAGAATATACAGATTTTCTTCTCACTAAAGATTTATTCCCAATAAAATGTGTTTTTCTTTTATATGTTTTGGAAAAGTGATCCACCCAGTTAAACACCTCTCTATTTAACAAATGTCTCTATTTAATTTTATTTATTTTCTATTTTGTCTTAATTAAAGAATTACATATGTACCTTTACCGCTAGCAATTTTGCAAATACTTTAAGGGATAGTTTCATGTATACCTTTTGAAACCTCTCACAATCTCTATTCACTTTGACTGCATATTTTTAGATGTAAAATATTGTTTAGTGTTAGTTGATATAATTATAATAAATAATTAAGACATTAATTTTCTATGGTATTGACTTATATAATTCACGTAACAAACTTTTGAGATAGAAACTTATTATTTTCATTATTGTTAAATGAAAATAAGAATAGTTTCTATCACAAAAGTTTATAGTGATTCAACAACTTGTGGATCTTGGGCTTTACTTCCTTGTAAGTCTGAATACCTTTTTTTTTTTTTTTTTTAAGGTTTTTATTGTGGAATGAGTGAAAGTTTACAGGGCATATCATCAGTTTCAACATGAAGACACAGAAAACCAAAATCGAAACAA
>NW_006408598.1:5571749-5598907 GCF_000296735.1 Chrysochloris asiatica
TTTCAAGATGCCACTGTTGGTCGTTTTGACATAACTTAAGATTTAATTTTCGGCTTATTTCCTTTTTTGTCTCCTTGTCCAGCTCCACAATCCCCGTTCAGGCCTTTTTCCTAGTTATAAACAGTTCAGGGTCAGCTGTGGCTGTTTGGCTTTAAGTGGAAACTGTCTCTTTAAATTTTGAGAAGCTTTGTGTGCATGCGTAGTAGAACCCTCCGAGGGTGGGGCTGGGGTGTCCACTAGCTCAGGCACCCCTATCGTCACCAGAATGGAGCTACACTGACAGCAAGGCACCAACGAATTGATACCAAAAAAAAAAAAAGAATGTCCACACCTCTATCTCTGTGGCTCTTTCAGGTGTCCGTGGCCGCTCTGATCTTTCCCCCACTTGGCCCCACACAAGATGGTGGCTCCTGGAGCAGTTGAGCGTCTGAACCAAAAAGCAATGGACTTCTTGCTTCTGCCACAGACTCCCCCAGCTGTAAGTCTTACAACCTTCTAAATATTCCTTTATATGTGGTTCAGAGTTCTGGGACCATCCCCTGAGCCTGCTTGGTCCTGTATTCTGTTTTGTTGTTGGCGGAGCGCCTCGCTTCACTTCCACCCGATCCGCCATCTTGTTTGTTCTCCCTGAATACCTATTTTTAATTAGCATATGAGCCACTCCTTGGGAGAAAGATGAGGCATTGTGCTCTTGCAAAGATTTAAAACCTCGGAAATCCTACACAGGGTCCTTATGAGTCAGAATCAACTTGATGGCACTTAACAATAACAACAATACTAAATCATCCTGGTGTAGCACTGTAGGACTGCTAACCCCAAGACCATCAGTTCAAATCCATCAGCCTTTTCTCAGCAACCTTATAGAGGGTCGCTATGAGTCAGAACTGACTCAACAGCACTTAACAATAACATACTAAATAATCAGAAGTGGTTCAGAGCTTAAAAATATTTTCAGGATAATAAAAAAAGAAATAGTGAGAAGAGAGAGTGTTAACAGTTGGAGAGAAATAGCCTTCTTTGACAACAGAATGGAAACAAAATCACTTATTCCTTGCAGTGAATAAAGTCTTTGTGTGCTTTTGTGTGGGGGGTGGGGGGAGGGTTGGGTGTGCTTAAGGTTTAGTCTCTTTTAACAGTTTCTCTTTGCAAAATTATATTTCCTCATTCCCTTGTCCTCACCATGTTGAAAAAATAGCCTTTCAGGAAGACCTCAATGCCCCTCCCTGCCTGCTGCAGCCCCACTTCCTCTCCCTCCCAGTCTCTGATTGACTTTTGGGTGTGCAGCTCCAACCTTTCAGCATGCTCTAACCTTGACAGCACTGACGTCAAGAATTGAGGGAGTATGCTGCCCCAACCCCAAGCAAGTACACTTTGGCTACCAGCATTTCCTCTACAAGTAGACCTCTTTCTGGCTGACGTATTCATTCCCATTCCTGACTTCACACTTCCTTACCAGAAAGGCCTCCCCGCAGATCACACGCCATGTGGCTCATTCACTAAGCTTGGGATATTCTTCACTGCCACTCTGTATCTCTCGTAGACCAGATATCAGCAGTACAGTCATCATCCTGATCAGGAGTTCTACCAGGACAGAAAAGTTATGGGAGAGCCTTACCCCTTTCCCCAAGATTAGGGTACCATTTGGTTGCACAGGTATACACCAAGGTTTGTCATGATCTTTCCTGATGACCACAGCACATTCCAGTGAGGCCCTAACTGAGAAGAGAATGAATGGAAGGTCACTATAGTTGCCTTTCCTCCAATGTTTCATCGTCAAGAGACACTTCAGAGGCTAAATAGGAGACAGTGTAGAAATTTAGATATCTAAATCCTGCCCCATCCTTTAAGATAGAAAAGAACCTGGTGGATGTCCAAAGGATAGTTCATGAAAAGGTAGGCTAGCTACTTCTGGACTTTCAACAAAAAATAGAAGGACTTAATGGGGGAGAACAAAGGCATTATCCAGGTTCTGTTAGCATGTATTATTTTGTATCTCCATCTATTGCTCAATTTCTCACTCACTTACTCTCTATTCTCTCTTATTCTTATGAAAAATGGAGAAGATTATAAGTGACTGTGGACAGGAAATTGTTATGATGATGTTTATTTCTTCCTTTCTCCCACAAAGTTCAGCTCCATATCAGCCACACAGTCTCATAAAACCATAGAATGACAGACCTGGTCATTTCCTTCAAGGGCACCTAATTCAATCCCCCCCCCCCCCATTTGATATATGAGAAAAAAATCTATCCCAGGAAAACAAATGACCAACATGGTTACATGAATTCCTGTGGCATTGCAGATTTTAGAATCTAGGTCTTCATAGTCCAGTCACAGCAGGTGCTTATCCCTTTGTGGGATAGTTGTGTTCTTCTCCCACCAAACCTCCTGCCACTAAACACTATATGTTTGACGTATGCTTATTAATTTGTCTCCCTAGTTCTAAGTAATATATATATATATATATATATAGTTTCTTTATCTCAAATGGCAGAAAGTACTAAAATTAAAAAAAAAAAAAAGAAACATTGCTTGTGCAGCATTGAGAAAATGTCTCCACGAATGCCAGAGTTATCTGGTGTTGATTTGAAAATACTGGTTGAAAAAGCAAGGTAAATTCTGATGACAAGCTAGTAGGTATGGGGTGAGAGAAAGAGCAATTTACAAAAATCAGGTCAGGTAAAAGAAATCTGAATGGACAGTCCAAGAACAGAAAATGGGAGCAGAATATTATCTATTGCAGCAAGAATCCTGCATACCAAACTCTTGTAAACACACACACACACACACAAATTTATTAAGTTCATGTGTCTGTGTTTGGTGATTTAGACTAGGCTCAGATAGGAGTTGCTTCTGGGAGTCAATTATCTGGTGGCTGATTTAGGATGAACATGGCTCTGTGCCTTATGTCTCGTGCTCCACAGGCTTTTCAGGGTATGTTGTCTTGGTTGTAAAAAGGAACATTGAGTGAGCAGGACAAATCTGACCATCCTGGATTGAATTCTGTCCCCCATAACATGTGTCAATTGAATTAGGCCATGATTTTCAGTTTGACAGTTAGATAATGGTGTAGCTTGGAAGTTTAATCATATAAATCAATCCCAGTGATGTGGTCTAATATAAATAACCTCCATTTATGATGTGTTGTGAATCTCAATCTCTATGATCTTAATGCAGCAGAATTAGAGGAAGTTATATGTTGATGTGGCAGAATACAATCTGCAGAATTAGATTGTATCCTGAGTCAATCGCTTCTGAAATATAAAAGAGATTAAACAAACAAGCAGAGACAAACAGATATTACCACCCCCAACAAAGAAGAGACAACAGTACAGTACAGTACATCCTTTGGACTCCAGATCCCTGTGCTGAGAAGCTCCTAGATTCAGAGAAAGATTGATGACAAAACACCTAGGGATCCCCAAAGAATGTCAGGCCCATGATATTGAAAGGAGGTAAGGACCTTCCCCTAGAGCTGATAGAAAGAGAAAGCCTTTTCCTACCACTAACACCCTGATTTTAGACTTCTAGCTTCCTAAGGATAAACACTGGACTGAAAGGTCATTTGAATCACAAGATTGACAGCTCAAACTCACCTTGGAAACCCTGTACAAGGTTGCTATGAGTCTCAACTGACTCAATGACACTTAACAACCACAACGTATGAAAAATAAATTTTTTAGGTAAAGCCATTTAGTTGTGATATTTCTGTTATAGCTGCAAAAGATAGCTAAGGGACTGACACACCATAAATTTTGTTATTGGAGCAGAGAAGTCAAAAGGTCAGCTGTGGTTCTAGTGGTAGGGAAATAGACTCCACTTAGTGGGAGAAGTTTTGAATAGCATGGGTAGAGGAAGAGTAAAGAACTGGAGACTTAATCGCATCCTACATCCTGGAGGTTGTATCACAGAGCAGAAGACTCCCTATCCCTCTCCAGTGGCTTAACCAGAATTCTCCTCAAGAACCTAGATCTTTGGGAAACTGTTTTCACATATATCTATAGTTAATGTGTTTTTCACTATTGTTCTATTTTTGTTGTTGTTGTTTCATTTCTAATATATCAGTCTTTACCTTTAATTATCTTGCAAACAGCTCAATAGAGTGTGTACCCCAAAGATAATGAGTGAGGTAGACTTCAAAAGTAGAAAAACAATACCATAAGGAAAATGTGATTTGGGTCCATTTTGGCATAATTACTATGATTACATGAGGTACAAATGTGTTCATGTGCCAAGAAATCTTATCATCTCCTTGTCTCAGTCTTCAACACTTTTTTTTTGTTGTTGTTAGGTGCCATTGAGTCAGTACCGACTCATAGCAACCTTATGCACAGCAGAACGAAACACTGCCCAATCCTGGGCCAACCTCACTATTATTGCCACACTTGAGTCCATTGATTCTGCCACTTGGCCAGTTCATCTCAATGGAGTCTTCCTCTTTTTTCTGACCCTCCACCTTACCAAACATGATATCCTTCTCCAGAGACTGCTCCCTCCTGACAATATGTCCAAAGTATAAGAGATGAAGTTTGGCCTCTAAGGAGCACTCTGGCTGCACTTCTTTCCAAAATGGAACTATTGATTCTTTTGGCAGCCCAAGGCACTTTCAATATTCTCCTCCAACACCATAACTCAAAAGCATCAAATCTTCTACAGTCTTCTTTAGTCACTGTCCAACTTTCACATGCATATGAGATTATTGAAAACACCATGGCTTGGGTCAGGCGCACCTTAGTCCTCAAGCTGACAGCCCCAATACTTTTTTGGGGGTATAAAAGCATTCATTTTTCTCTTTAACTGACTCTTCCTCAATATCTAACAACTGAAAATATAATTATTCATTAAAGAGATTGTGACTGGAATGGTAAGATTCCCAGATACCACCCAAACTTGGTGTGATAGTTTAAGTTTTGTGTCGACTTGACTGGGTCACAAGTCTCAGTGGTTTAGCAATTAAGATGTAGTAATTACTAATGATGAGATCTTGCATGAGCAACCAACCAAATGAAAGGCCGTTTCCTTGGAGATGTGGCCTGTTTCCAATATATTGGACACTTGGGCAAAGTTTGCTTTGCTTTTTCCTGGGTTTTGATTCTGCATCTGACTTGACATCCTACCACTGGTTCTTTGGACTTGAGCCAGTGGCCTGCTGACCCTTGAAGTCATCAGTGACCTACCGTCTTACCTGCCAACCTTGAAGTCATTTACCTCTGCAGTCAAAAGCCTATGGTCAACCTACTGTTCATGGTTCATCATCTCTTTCGGCTATGTGAATCAGAAGAAGCCTTCAGTTTGATATCTGATTCACAGACTTGAACTTGCATACATACATATGGAGTCCTGGGGTTAATGCACTGGACTGCAAAGTTGTTTTGAACCACAAGGTTGCCGACGCAAGCTCACCAGCCATGCCTTGGAAACCCTATACAGAGTCGCTATGGGTCGGAACCAGTTTGACAATGCTTACCAAAAACAACAGACACACACAAATATACTGTTGTTTAGATTCCTGGTGTGGCACTGTAGGATAAGTATTGGATCGCAAGGTCAGTTGAACTGCAAGGTTGACAGTTCAACTCTTCCAGGTGCTCTTGGAAACCCTATACAGTGTCACTATGAGTTGGAACGAACTTAACAGTACTTAACAACAACATATATACATATATGAGCTTCACTGGTTTGTCTTCTTTAGAGAACCCACTGTAAGACATTTGTGGTACCCTCCTCTACACTACTGATGTTCCAGGCACAAGGCATACCTTTTTGCCCCTGGATGCCAGCATCCCTTCACAGCCCTCAACTTGGTGCAGACTCATAAAGTATTTTGAGGAAAAATCTCACATAGGTTCTTCTGTCTCCTGTCTGGTCTGAATACTTGTTATTCTAGGTGCAAATTAAAATGTCTAAAAGGAAAACCAAAGGCTGGCTCATCCCCTATGAGTGTATAGGGGAATTCCATTCACCCAGAGAACACGTTGTCTCTTCCTCCCACCTTTTCCACCCAACAGAGGAGGAGGAACTCGCCTTGGGGAGGGAATCCTTTTCCTGTTCCACTGTCTGCAAGCACATTTTCCAGATCACTCCTGACTTCAATTTCAGAAAGTCGCCAAATCCAAATGAGGCCCTGTGTTGGCCCCACTTCAGGATGTATTTTCCACTTCTTATAGGTAAATGTTTATCTGCCTGAAGGGAAATGGCCAATGCCAGGCGACAGAGAGGACATGCAACTGTTGGCTGATAAGCAGAGCTCCCTCCTGGAAGCTTTGGGGTGAGCAGTGATTTTCCATGTGCTGTTATCAACAGGAAATCTAACTGCAGTTAATGCAGAGGAGAGATTTTGGCTAGTCTATTGAAACAAACTTTTGAGATAACTGTCACTCACTCTCTAGACTCATTAATCATCAACAAACTGAAGCTCTTCAGTAAGGAGGAAGTCAAGGGCAGGCACTGCTATCTTAATCATATCAAACAAATCTTGCTCAGGAATTATCCCCAAACTCAAGAAACTCTAGTGAGAGACAAACGTTAGCTAATATGTCAAATTAAACCCAAGTTCTATGATTCTGTGGGGGGGTGTTGGTGTGTTTGAGAGCATTTATTGAAGACAAAAGCATAACATTGCTGAGATCAAATCCTTGAGGCTTTTATTCTCAATTCAGTCCGTGTTACACCCATCTCCCATGCAAATATACTGCCCTGTCTGAGAGGGAAAGTGAGAATGTATGGGTGATACAAAATCAGATAAAGCAGCAATATAGTTATATATTCCTGACTATTTTAGAGGTCAGTAAGGAGCTCTGGTAGCGTAGTGGTTACGAATCGGGCTGCGAACCTTAGGGTCAGCGGTTCGAAACTACCAGCTGCTCCGCGGGAGAAAGATGAGGCTTTCTACTCCCGTAAAGATTTACACCCTCGGAAACCCTGTACAGGGTCGCTATGGGTCGGACCCGACTCGATGGCACTTAACAACAACAACAACAACATAGATATTGAAGGACTTAATTTATCTCTATTAATTTGTATAAAAACTTGTTTGGGCTGTAATGTTTCGCAAATGCCAGACCATTTCCAGGCAGGAGTTTCCAAATGCATCTAATAGCACATTTTATCACTGGCACTATCAGGTAAATGGTCTTTACCTCCGGTTGCCTGCCTAAGGTTGACACCCCAGACTTGTCAGGCAATGGATCACAGAAGCAGCATGCGGGCCCCTTACCCCACATTCCTGCAGGACGGTGACAGTAAATCATGACATCTTCCAGGAAAAGCAAAACATGACTTTGCTACCGGAAGCACCTAAACTGCACAACTGGGAAGGCTTTTAGAATATGATGGGAGCTCTTAAAGGGACAGAGACAGTCTTCACCCAGCAACCATGAAAAGGAGATGCTCCCTGGATGGACATTTCCTTTTCTCTTTGTTTAATGATAATAAGCTGTTTTTGTGTTCAGATGAATAATGCTGCCTGGTGTTATTATTAAAACACTTTAGATTTTTAATTGTGCTAATGTCCATCATCTTAAGATCTTTGAAGAGACCCAGAGGAAGAGTCATTATTATGTCCATTGTCTAGGGTAAAGGAACCCTGCTGACACTGTAGGATGAGTATTGGACTGCTAACTCAACGTCAGTAATTCAAACCCACCAGCTGCTCCAAGGGAAAAAGATGAGGCTTTGCAGCCTCAGAAACTCTACATAGCATCTCTGTGAGTTGGAATCGACTCCGTGGGGTGAGTTGAGTCCATGATAAAGAATCTGCAATTGAGCCAGGCTAGGTGATTTGTCTTCATTCAAAATTAAGTGCTATAAAATGCCATGTTCTAAGAGATCGAGAAAGAATATGTTAGTATTCAACTACCATTTATTGTGTATTTAGAATATGCAATGCGCTATGCTAATAATAGCAGAGTCCTTTCAATAGAGCAAGACTTGATCATGACTTCTAGAACCTTAAATTGGTCAAGGTGAAAGTTACCATGTATGTGTGAATGAGTCTCTGTTCCCTCCATCAAACATCTATTGAATAGTTACTGGTCTTAAAGTAAATAGAATGCCGATGATGTGTATATGTGTGCATGTGTGAGTGTATACATATATACAGATACCAATAAGCAGAAAAATGCATTACACTATCATACATTATGTCAAATGTAATTTCTCTGAGGTGGTGTGGTGCTGTGGGCTAATGCATCAGACTGCAAAGTCATTTGAACTGCAAAGTCAGTGGTTCAATCTCAACAGCTGCTCCTTGGAAACCCTATACAGGGTTGCTATGGGTCAGAATCAACTCAATGGCTCTTAACAACAACTTAATGATAGTTTTCTCTGAGGGAAATTATAGAAACTTTAATATATGTACTTAACTCTACACCTGGAACTATTTATACATAAATGCCAAAACTTCAAAATAATGTTTCAACATATAATGGCTTGGATAATATTTTTATTCACTGTGGTTTTTGGTAGTATTGGAGATAATAGATGGATATGCTTAACTTAAGTGACCAGGAAATGGAAAAGCTGACAAGTCATTGTAAGCAGGCATGACTGGTAGAATGTAGAGGTTCACCACACTTAGAAGTATTAAGAATTCTAGGAAAAAATATGAATGGATGTGGCATCATCTAACCTTCCTTGCGTCACAGTCAATATTTCAAAACACTAATAAAATACTACCTATATTCAAACGGTTGCTGGAGAAATTTAAATAATCTTTTTTTTTTTTTTTTCTGTGTCTCTCGTTTCCACTCTTCTCTCTTCACTTTTTGAGATTTAGTGGTTTTTTTGCCATTCATTCTCAAATTGTAATCCAAAGGGACATAACTGAAATCTCTCCTTTTCTTTTCTATTAGCTAAAGCTTTTGAAAGGAGTTCTTTTCAGGGCTTCTGAGAGATCAAGCATGACCAATACTGACAGTTTAACTGATAACATAAAAGATAAGTGAAATATATTTAATAAATCATATAAGCTCTTTGGTAACCCTTCATTGATGGAAGTCTTTTTTTTTTTTTTCTTCTTGTTAGAGTACATCACATGCTTCCTTAAAAACTCCATTTAGAAGCCTAAACTTTTCACTGAAAACATCCCACCAGGGGCCAAAACTGTTGCTGTTCCTCCTTATAGTTGTTAAAAAACACTGTGACATGACCAGAATGGATTCTTTAGTGTTTCAAGTGGTTTGAAAAGCATTGTTCTTTGATTCCTTTATAAGGAGTCCATAATTTCTTGGGGTTTTCCAGCTGTTTTTTGATGATGAGTTCTGCCAGTCTTGATTCCCAGACAGAATCTGGGACACTTGGTGGTGGTTGTGGTAAATTAATAAGGCAGGAAACTAAACAGAAAGTCCTTTTCCCATTTTTTTTTTTGCTTTCGTTTTTGTTAACTTTGCAGATATGCTCCCCGTACAGTTCATTTGGAGCTTACAATGCTGGAACCCTCTTTGGCTTCTCTAATTCATCATTCTTTACTGATGTTATTCCTATCATCAGGATCCCACATTTCTTTAGGACATCTGGGCAGCTGAAAGAAATGGCAAAGTAAAACTTTACCGGGTCTCTACCATTCAATTTCATAGGTTTCCTACCACACAAATTAGTAATAGACAATTTGTTTTCCCGCAAATGATCAAATAGTAAATATTTTTTACTTTCCACGTCATATCGTCACGGTAACAATGACTCGTCTCTGCCATTATAGCTTGAAGGTAATACATAAAAGAATGAACAGGACTGTGTTCCAATAAAACTTTATTCTGGACACTTGAATTTGAGTTTTCTATCATTTCCAAGTGTCATGAAATATTATTTTTATTTTCACTTGCCCCCTAATGATTTAAAAATGAGAAATCATTCTTCGCTTAAAAAAAGAGGCATTTGGGTTAGATTTGGCCTGGTTTGCCAACCCTTGATTTAAATGCTTCAGTTCTTCAAATTTATGTCATAATCTATGTCATACTGTATGTCCAATCTATGCCAAATTCATGTCATAATGTCTTTCCGTGATGCCTTAACTATTGATATTGCTGCATGTTTGCCCCTCAAATACCTTTAATATCCAAATAGGAAGTGGTCATTCTGTTTGCCCTTTACTTTTATTTTTCGCATAAGTATTCCCCATCTGAGAAAAATACTGTCACATCTTCCACATAGTTTCTATAGCTGGAAAACAGCTAATCATCTCTCAGTCCTCTGTTCTTATTCTCCACATCTACTCCTTTTCTAAATTCTCTGAACTCTACTTTCAAACACATCTTGAATTTAATTCTCCACACCTGTTACAGTCTGACCTGAGCTACCCTTATCTATCACCTGAATCCCTTTAATAACTTGTTAGTGAAGCCTCGCCATTCTCTTTTGTTCTATTAGGTAAGTCATTACAGAAGATGTTATTATTGTTTCTGTGATAGACATAAATTGTAAGTTCAATATTGACAATTTGTGTAAGTAAAGTAAAAGTGTCTGCTCTTATCCTCTCTCAATGCATTATTTGTTCATAAAATATCTGAAGTGAACTTACTAAAGCACAAGTCATATAATCAATCTCATGCCTTTATTTTACTTTTTAATGTTTTATTGTGAATTATGTGATAGTTTACATGGGAGAACATTAGCTTTACATTCATTCTATCGTATATCATTTCTTTGCCATGGTTACAATCCCCTTCATGCATCATCAACCAACCAAAGGGTATACCCTGCAAGCCTGCCCCGTCAGTCGTCAGCACACAGCCCCTCTCCCTCTCTGGGTCTAGAGTCCCCAGCTGCTCCATCTCTCCATGTCATCTTCTCTGCCTCCATCTTCGTCATCACTGCTTCTCTGGGTAGGGTCCCACTCTCCGCTCTTCTCTCTTTGATTGTCCCAGGTACCTCCACTCCTAGACTGCAAAGGCAATTACTCCCCTCCTTTTGCTACAAAATATCTACCTTTACATTTCCAACCCTCACAGTCAGTCCTGATAACAATTATTCACTATTGTATCACAAGAGACCTATCCACATTTCCTTTCATCAGCCCTGCCCAGACAGATTGGATACTACTCAGTGGAGATTCTACCTTCCTCTGTGCCTTCTGGATCTAGTCTCCCTCTTAAAAGCTTGTAAGCCAGTTACTTCTTGCCTTTGTAACCCTCCCAAACTCGCATTTTGGGTAGCCAATGTCCAAGTTGCCCATCCCTATCTACTCTATGTATGGAGTGAGTGGGAATGATCCTCCCTATAAAGATTTGTTCCCTCTTTTGAACTACTGCATCCATAGATGTAGGTCAAGTTCATCAAATTGTATCAGATTATCTTTTTTTTACCTCTTATTTCATCTTCTATTTGAGCTCTGATCATCCAGTCACTGAAGCCAGGTCAAGTGAGTATTATCTGCAACTGTGGGTGTTCTTATGCATATGCCCTCTCTTCTTATCAGCTGAACGCTTCACTATCCACTCTAGTCCTCTGTGGCTATGTCACTGACTCTGGGCCCAAGAGTCCCCAGGTCTTGCCAAACTGCTGGCCAACCGGGTCTCCAACCGGGTTGGAGTCTATTGAATGTTGTAGGGCTTAGTTCACAGCTTCATTGCTGTTTTTCCCTCACTTCCCCTTATCGGCGATGAAAGTGGTCACCAATCAGAGCATCATGCCTTTTTTTAGCCCTGGAAAATAATACAACTTTAAATTATATTCTATGAGACTCTACCTGAAAGAAATTCCACTTTCACCTCCATTTTTTATCACTTCCTTGCTCATTAAACTTCAACCTAATTGGCATCCTGTCTGTTCCTGTGCTATACTGCACTATTTCCTGTCCTGATGACGCCTTTTCCTCCCTGAACTGGGATGGTCTTTTCCAGTTCCTTGCATGACTGGCTCATTCACATCCTTTAAGATTCAACTTGTTACCTTGCTACTGTCCACACTATCCAAAGTAGCCATCTCTGTTTTCTTCATTCCGAAGATTTCCTTTCTTGGATGTATTCCAACAACAGATTTTATTGGACAATTTTTGGGAACCAGAACATTATCTGACTCCCACATAGATTGTAAGTGATAAGAGGGTAGATACCTGCCAGACTTACTCATTCCTGGACCAAATACAATGTCTAGCACAGAGTAGCTACAAAATGGTTACTGAACCAGTGACTTTACAAATTAATTTATAACCTTAAAATGTTAGGCCAATCTAGTGTTAAACATAAAATTTATGCAAAAGTTTTAAAATATAAATTATACTCAGAGAAATTATCAATTATAGCATGGATTTCTTTTCTTTTTGACATCTTGGTTTTTTTCAATAGGGTTACCAAGGAGTGGATGGTAGTTTCGAACCACCAACCTTGTGGCTAGCAGTCCAGTGCTTATTCTACAAGGACAGATCAGTATTCTCATAATATACACTTGTTGTTGCTCTTTGGAGTCATTGACTCGGTTCTGACTCAGAGCAATCCCTGCACAATGGAATGAAACATTGCCCAGTCCTGTGCCATCATCCCAATCCTTGTTACATTTGAGTCCATTGCTCTTACTGTTGTGTCAATCCACCTTGTTGGAGATCTTCCTCTTTTTTGCTGACCCTTCACTTTACCAAGCATGATGTCCTTCTCCAGGGACTGGTCACTTCTAATAATATGTCTGATATATGAGAGATGATGTCTGGGCAACCTGCCTTCCAAGAAGCATTTTGTCTGTACTTTTTACAACACATTTTTGTTCGTTCTTTTGGCAGTTCATGGTACTTTTAGTATTCTCCTTCAACATCATAACTCTAATGCATCAATTCTTCTATGGTCTTCCTTATTCACTGTCCAACTTTCATATGCCTATGAGATTACTGAGGCTACTGACAATGCCACAACTTGGGTCAGGCACGCCTTAGTCCTTGGGTCAGGCACGCCTTAGTCCTTAAACTGACATCTTTGAGGATTTTTATTTTCTTAATATTAAGATGTACCCCATAATGAAGGTTATAACCTTTGGTTTTAATCAGTAAATGCTTCAAATCCCTTCACTTTCAACAAGCTAGGTTGTATCACAGTTTGTTTATGAATTTTCCTCCAGTCCTGATACTGTGTTCTTCATATTCATATTCAGCTTCTAGGCTTATTTGCTTAGCATATAGAGTGAATAATTATGAGGAGAGAACACCACTTGACAACTTTTTCTTGGTTTTAAACCAGTCTGTATCCCTTATTCTGTGTTAATGACAACCTCTTGGTCTGTGTGTAAGGGGTTCCTTATGAGCACTTTTGAATTATCTTCACAAAAAGTTTACTTTGTTGTGATAATAATGATATTTTTAGATATTTTCTGCATTTTTGGGGTCACTTTTATGTGGAATAGGCACACATAAGGATCTTACCCAGTCAGTTGTTAAGGAAACTCTCTTCAATTTTCTTGGCAAAAAAGAGTGTGAGTGCTACTCTTATTTGAAGGATTGTCATTGGTATTCTCTCAATTTCTGGGCCCTTGTTTTTCACCAATGCCTTCAGTGCAACTTGGACTTCTTCATCCAATACTGTTGTTTCATAATCATATGCTACCTCCTGAAATGTTTGAACACCTTTCTGTACAGTGACTCTGTGTATTCCTTCCATCTCCTTTTGATGATTTTGTTGTTGGTGTTGTTAGATGCCATCAGGTTGGTAACAACTCACAGTGACCCTATGTACAACAGAAAGAACCACTGCTTGGTCCTGGGCCAACCTCATAATTGTTGCCACGCTTGAGCCCATTGATGCTGCCACTTTGCCAATCCATCTCAATGAGGCTCTTCCTCTTTTTCTCTGACCCTCCACCTTACCAAACATGATATCCTTCTCCAGTGACTGGTCCCTCCTGACAATATGTCCAAAATATGAGAGATGAAGCTTGGTAATCCTGGCCTCCAAGGAGCACTCTGGTTGCACTTCTTCCAACACAGATCTGTTGGTTCTTTTGGTAGCCCATGGCACTGTCAATATTCTCCTCCCAACACCACAACTCAAAAGCATCAATTCTTCTATGGTCTTCCTTATTCACTGTCCAGCTCTCACATGCATATGAGGTTATTGAAAATACCATGGCTTGGGTCAGGTGCACCTTAGTCCTCAAGCTGACATCTTTGCTCTTCAACACAAGGTCTTGTGCAGCACATTTGCCTAATGCAATACATTGTTTGATTTCTTGACTGCTTGTTCCATGAGTGTTGATAGTTAATTAAATGGAGTACACAAAGATTAGTATCTTAGGAATTAGAAATGATCTTGTATTGGTCATTTTGAATTGAACAAACCTACATTTAAAGATTGAAGTTGCCAAGGACTTCATTTCTTGGATCACCTATCAACACTCATAAAAGCAGCAGTCAAGAAATCAAGGTGACCCTTCTGGTCTTTGAAATAACAGTAGCATTACTTCCAGCATCACAACAATACACAGGCCAGCATAGTATGAAAAATGTACATACAAGTGGTGGGAAAAAGACCGGGTACCTTAAATTCCTGAGATAACATTTGCATATTATGTTCATAATCCTTGCTGACAATATTAGTTAGCTTTTGCTCCATTTACCAACATTACAATTACTAGCAACCCTGGAACCCAACAATTTAAAATTATAAAGACATGTACAGATGTATTTCTTGTTTGCCTTACATATGAGTTGTTATAACTACACATAGGCTATGGCTCTGTCCTAGATTTATTCCTCATCCAAAAATCTTAGATAAAGAAATCCTTCTTTGGGACACATCTTACTTATAACAGAAGGAAAATGGAGATGGTTGATTCATGCCATGACACTTCAAATTTCTGTTCAAACATAGCATGTTTTATTTTGCTCATTTTTCATGATTGAAAGCAATCCACATGGGCTGGGAGGTAACATTGAGCTAGAGAAGTGTGCTCTTCCACGTCACAAGGCAACAAGTGAAAATGTATAATTCTCTCACATGAGCAGTCTCAGAAACCATGAGTAATAAAATAATGGACTACATTAGCCTGAATCTTCTTGGGAAATTAAAAAGAAGATAATAGGGACATCTTCTAGAACTAATTCTATTACCTAAAATAAAAGAATGCTTAAAACAAAACATTGCTTTGCTGAACCAGTAGGTTGAGATGTTTAATGTAATAGAAAATGCTGGGTTTTTTCAGTAGCAAAGTAGTTTTAAGTAGAAAGTAGCTTAGTTATACAATACCGTTTCAAATGATTGATATGGTTTAGGTATGGGTAGTCCAGAAGGTGAATTCAGTGCTAAAGTGCTGAATCTGGAGGATGCTGATCATCATTCTCCTCAGACAACAGGCCAGCTCTCACAGCTACGGTCAGTGTGTGATTACACTGAGCCCCAGACTAAAGGATTTACAGTTTCCTTTAGAAACCCACATATATTGATTAAATAGTTGTCTTAGTTTATTGGATTTTACTACCCAACAATGGCTATATCAAGAACCATCAGATTTTGAGTATACTTTTCATGCACTCATTCATCTGCAAATTCTGTAGAATTATATTTTTCCATTATATGACTTGCTCCGCCACCCTAAAACCTTACATAGCATAATTGCTGTCCTCCATGTGGAACTTGGAAGTCCCTTTTTCTTTTTTTATAAATATTTAAGTCTGACTTTAATCACTTAAATAGAAATGAAATGGTCAGATTGAATTTCATTTTTAGGTTGAGAAGACAACATTCAGAGAGTGAAGTGTTACACTTTTACACTGAGCTGGTAAATGGAAGACAAAGAAAGTGCCATGGAATTCTTCATTAAAACCAATGCAATATATAGATTTGTGTTTCCATTGCCCCAAAATTAAAGTGTTGAGAAGCTAAACAATTGCCTTATAGAAGAGTAGCAATCCTTTGCATGTAGAAAAACTCTTCAAAATAGTTTTTCTCCTACCATCCCAGAGTGTCAATTTAATCAAATATTTTGTTGTGGTGGTGGTGGTTGATACTTTCATTTAGATGGGGGGAAAAAAATCTTCTGTTTGTATAAACAGTGTAGTTCATTTAGGCCAATATGAGTTTAAAATGGAAATGATTAAATAGAGTATTTAGAAATGACTGATTTCTTATATATGCTTAGTAGCTTACTGGGAAAATCAACCATTGACTACAAAAAAAAAAAAAAAAAGTAGGCAATCAGTCATTCAAGTGTATACAAAGTATAGTGTCAGCAAATGGGTAAAATGATGATCACACAGAAGTATATAATTTCAGGATTGAACAATTGGAAAAACATGAAAATGTATGTGAAATTTAAACTTTTTTCTCAGCATCTTACTTTGCATCTAATGAAGTATTTAAATAGTGAAAAAAAGAATGATAACAAAAAAAGCCATCTATGGTTATAGGGGAGCTTCAGAAAGTTTGTGAAAAAGTGAATTTAAAGATAATGGAATTTTTTTTCCCATGAACTTTGTGAAGTCCCCTCCTACATGAAAAGTAAAGATCTCTCTCCCCTGTCCTCCAGCCAGGTAATTCCCTTCTCCAGAGTTACCAATTTTTTGCACAGACTTTCTGAAATAAACCTAAACATTTAATGTAGGCTATGGGCTCCAGGTATGGTGCTGTAGGATCAGCACTGGACTTTTAACTACAAGGTCAACATTTCAAATCCAAACAAAAGTTGCTCCTGGAAATTCTATACAGGGTCACGATGAGTTGGAATTGATCAACATCACTTAACAACACCAGCAACATGGCAATGAACTATTGTTGTCATCTAGAAAATGCTAAAAAGTGATAAGGAGTAGACACGAATTTTCTTTGTTGTTGATTAATGAGATGCTTGTATGTGTGTGTGGTAAATACATATGTAACAAAACATCTGAAATTTCAGCATTTGTTTACATGTACAATTCAGTGGCATTCATTAATCAGGTTGTGCAAATATCACCATATTCATTGCCAATTTTCCCCTTCACCTTTAAGTATCACAACGTTCCCTAAGCTGTGACTCCATCTTGCTCTCTCCCTTCCACATTTGATAGTCACTAATAAATGCTGGTCTCTGTATAATTGCCTATATGTTATATGAATAGGATCATACTATATTTGCCTTTTTCTGACTATTTCACTGAATATAATGTTTTCAAGGTTTATTCCAGTTGTAACATGTAATAGGACTTCATTTCTATTTTTGAGTGAGTAATTTTTTTGGTATGTGTATATCTACGTGACTATATTTTTCTTTTTCTTTATTTTGCTTGGAACATTTTAGTAAGGTTTGGGTTAAAGCTTACAGAGCAAATTAGTTTCCCACTCAAGAATTTACACACATTTTGTTTTGTGACATTAGTTGCAATCTCCACAATATAACAGCAGTTTTCCCACTTCCTTTTTGAGTTCCTTGTTACCATTTGTCCATCTTTCTTGCCTCTTATCACCTTCTAGCATTTGCTTTTGGGCAAATGATGCCCTTTTGGCCTCATATGATTGATTGTTCTGGGCAGTACATTCCTTACAAGAACATAGTGGATTACAAACGGGGCTGCTAACCACAAGGTCAGCAGTTCAAAACTACCAGCCGCTCCAAGGGAGACAGATGAGGCTTTCTGCTCCTGAAAAGATTTACAGCTTTAGAAACCCTTTACAGTGGTTATGAATCGGGCTGTGAACCTTAAGGTCAGCAGTTCGAAACTATCAGCTGCTCTGCGGGAGAAAGATGAGGCATTCTGCTCCTGTAAAGATTTACAGCCTCGGAAACCCTGTACAGGGTCACTATGGGTCGGCATTGACTCAATGGCACTTAACAACAACAACAACAGTGTATCTATGAGTCAGACTAACTTGCTGGCACACAACCAACAATCATCACCGTCACTGAAGGAATAGCATTTAGTATTGTTGCCTTTTACTTTTGTGTATCTCCTGGTGTCTTCTTTTATCTTGGTCATGTTGTTTTGACCTTCCCTTATTGTATGTTGCCTTTTCTTCACCAACATTAACCCAGACTCATAACAAAAGATAAAATTGAACATAATAAAAGACAAAAACCTCCCAATAAAAAAAGGCCTGGTCCAAATGATTTCACTGCAGAATCCTACCAAACATTCAGAGAAGGGCTGAAGCCAATTCTACTCATACTACTCCAGATCATAGAAAAGGATGGATTACTCCCCAATTCAAGCAAGCATAACCTTGATCTAAAAAGTCAGGCAAAGACACACTAATATATATATATACCAATATCCCTCATGACTATAGATGCAAAAAATTCTCAACAAAATCCTAGCCAATAGAATCCAACATCATATAAAAAAATTATCCATCATTACCAAGTAAGACTTATACCAAATGTGTAAGAATGGTTCAACATTAGAATAAACAAGCAACATAATCCACCACATAGATATAACAAAGGGAAAAAAGCACGTGGTCTATAACAATTAATACGGAAAAGGCATTTGATAAAATCTAACACCCATTTCCAATAAAAACTCACAAAAACATAGGAATAGAAGGGAAAGTTCTCAACAAAATTAAAAGCATATACATAATACCATTGACCAACTCAATTTCAGTGGAGATAGACTGAGAACATTTCCTTTGAGAACAGGAACCAGACAAAAAAGCCATTTGTCATCACCCCTATTCAATGTTGTATTGGAAGTCATAGCTAGAGCAATAAGGCAACAAAGGGAAATGAAAGGCATTCATATTGATAAGGAGGAAGTAAAACAGTCACTATTTACAGATGATATAAGCCATTATTTGGAGTCCTGATACGGTGATTTAGGATAAGCACTGGACTGCTAAACACAAAATCAGCAGTTCAAACCCACCAGCAGCTCCTTGGAAACCCTATACAGAATCACTGTGGTGGAACCAATTTGATTACACTTAACAACAACAACATGAGTCTATATTTAGCAAATCCTAGAAACATTACAAGAAAGCTACTAGAAGTAATAGAAGAATTCAGCAAAGTGACAGGGGGAAAAAAATCAACACACAAAAATCAGAGTCCTCTATACAAACAAAGAGAATTTTGAAAAGGAAATCAGGTAAACAATATATTTTACAACAATCACCAAAACCATGCAATACTTAGAAATAAAACTAACCAGGGATTAAATAAAAGACTCATACTAGAAAACTATAAAACCTGAATATAGAAAACCAAAAGAGGTCTACATAAATGAAAGAACACACCATGCTCATGAATAGGAAGGAAGACTTAACATTGTAAAAATGTCAACACCCAATGCAATTTGTAGATACAATACAATCCTGACGTAGAGATTCCATCAAGTCTTTAAAGAGACAGAAAACCTAATCACCAACTTTACATGGCAAAAGAAGACCCTGTATAAGTCAAACACTACTGAAAAAGAACAAAGTAAGAGGCCTAATGCTTTTTGACCTCAAAACCCACTTGGAGCCATGGTAATCAAAACACAGTTTTATACCTTTCCATTTTCTAAATTTTGCCAAAGAGTAGAAGCAGGGCGAAACAAAACCAAGCCAGAGTCACCACCATCAAGTCAATTCCAACTCATAGTAACCCTATGTATGGTTTCTGAGACTGTAAATCTTTAGGGACCAGACAAGCTCATCTTTCTCCCACTGGAACAAAGGGGAGTAGGAATAAAATATAGAAACTTAAGAAATAGATCAGTGTTCCTATGTGTCCATCTGCCATCCTGGATCTCTTAGCACATTAATTAATATTTTGATTCTTAAAACATATTTTTTCAAAATTTCACAGAACTAGAGTCTTGGTGTGGCACTGTGGGTAAGCACTGGCACTGCTAACCACAAGGTGGGTGGTTCAAACCCACCAGCTGCTCCTCAGAAACCCTATTATACAGGTTGCATTGAGTCAGAACTGACTCCACACAGTCAACAATAATAACAAAGAGTTAATAAAAGGTGGACCTGAGTCTCCATGGAGGAAACAAAGACTAGATAAAGCTGTCATTGAGTTCAAAATCCAGAATAAGATTGTTGTTGTTGTTAAGTGCCATCAAATCAGTTTTGACTCATATAGAACCTGTTTAGGATTCCAAGGAGCAGCTGGTGGGCTTGAACTGCTCATCTGGTGGTTTATAGTTCAGTGCTGATCTTACAGAGCTACACCAGTGATTCAGAATAAGATTAATAAAAGTAAAAATATTACTTCCAACCTCAGAGGCATTCTCTCTGAGGTGAGTAGAAATTAATTCAGCACCATTCATTCATTATATAAGGAATATTTATTGAGCACTTGGTGTGGTGTTGTGGGATAAAGCACTGAACTGCAAGTTCAGTTTGAACCACAGGTCTGCAGTTGTCGCTATGAGTTGGAACCGACTCAACAGCACTAAACAGCAATAACAATATGTGTCAATCTCTAAGGATATGAAAGTTAACAATATAAATAGAATTCTTATCTCAATCATGGCCAAACCTTAACTATTCAATATCCACATGATGAACAACCCATTTACTGAAAGTTTCTCAAAACCTATTTTGAATTATGAATTTATCAAAAATCCCTTATCATTAGCTATTGCTCTGTGTAGTTTGGTTGATTACACAAATATGATCACCGGAGAAATGTAAATTAAAACAATGAGGTAACATAACAGTTATAAGAGAGGCTAAAATGCAAAATAAATTGACAGAAAGAGTGTGACCAAGAAGAACACTCATTCATTGGTGGTGTGAATGCAAAATGATACAGACACTTTGAAAGATGATTTGCCAGTTTCTTACAAAGCTAAATGTAGTCACGCAAAGAGCTGTGCTCTTATGTATTTACCAAAATGTATGCCCACACAAAAACCTTTATATGACTGTTTATAACAGCTTTATCCATAATTACCAATAATAGGAAACAACCATGAATGACCTTCATTCGGTGAATAGATAAGTAAATTGTTCATGTCCATGCAATATTACTCAGTGATACAAAGGACTGGATTACTAAGTAACAGGTTTCCACATAAAATAAACCAATCTAAAAAGACTACAAAGATAAAGTTCCATTAATATGACATTCTGGCACTGTAGGATTAGTACTAGACTACAAACCACAAGGTCAGCAGTTCAAACCCACCAGACCCTCCTATACAGGGTCACTATGAGTTGGAATCGATTCAACGGCACTTACCAACAACATAGAAACAGGAAACAGATCAGTGATTTCCAGGGTATGGGTGGGAGAAGGTTCAATAGGCAAAACACAGGGGTGCATTTTAGGTCAGTGGAACTATTCTGAATGATGCATAATGGTTAATGCTTGCTGCATATGGAATCAAAATTTCATAGAACTTTGCAGCACAGAAAAAATCTTAATGTATGCAATTTTTAAAAATGAATGTAGGTCAGGGACTCCTATGATGGAATTCAGAATTAACTTTATTAAAAAAAAAAAATGTATGAAACATCTCTGAAGGGTGTTGGGGGATAGTGTTGACCTAAGTAATGTTGTTGTTGTTAAGAGCCATCGAGTCGGTTCTGACACATAGTGACCCTGTATAGGGTTTCTGAGGAGTGGCTGGTAAGCTTGAACCACTGACCTTAAGGTTCAAACCAACCTTGCAGTCTAGTGCATTAACCCACAGTGCCACACCAGAGCTCCAAGTAACATAGGAAATGACAATAAAGGCAAATGGAGCTATACGTAAGCACTGTATGTAAACTTCATAAAATTATTTCTCATAGGGTTATGTACGGATCACCAGTTCTGAAATCACTCTACAAGTATACTAGAACTACACAGTTCAGTAAATGGATGATGGATGTTGGGAGATAGGTGTCTGAGCTGGCATTGAAAGTTACAGAAAAGTAATGGGAAAAGGTTAGATGATCAATATGGTAATGAATTAGAGTTGAAGACATTACTATCATGTCATGTTTAGCTTAGTCTAGAGACAACAGCATACAGAAATATTTATAAATATACTCAGTGCCATAAACAAATTCTGACTCAAAGCACCCTATATAGGGTACCCATGGCTATAAATCGTTGCAGGAGCAAAAAGCCTCATCTTTCTTCTCCAGGGCTGCTGGTGGGTTTGAACTGCTGACCTTGAAGTCAGAGTCCTGGTGTGGTACTGTAGGATAAGCACTAAAATGCTAATCTCAAGGTTGGTGGTTCAAACCCACCAGCCACTTCTTGGAAACATTAATTGAATTGGATTAATTGAATTGAATTGCTATTGAATTGGGACCAACTTGACAGCACTTAACAAGTAAAACAAACAAACAAACAAAATGTAAATCTTTATGGGAGAAGAAAGCATCACCTTCCTGTTGCAGAGCAGCTGGTGGGTTTGAACTGTCAACCTTGCAGTTAGCAGTCCAGTGCCTATCCTATAGTACCTCAAGATTACTTAGCCCAAGATTACCCAAGGAGCCCTAGTCTCTACTTGCTTGCTCTGTTAGCTTAGAGGACCTAGAAACATCTCAGCAGCTATGAGCTACAGCCCAGGTCTTGATTCTTAATGCCATTCTTGAACAAATAGAACTAGTGCTCCTTGGTGAAATGTCTGATCCATGGATGGTGAAAATATCCTAGATGAACCTGGAGCAGTTTGCTATGCCAAAAATTATGGAAATGCTAAAACATACACACATAATAAGGGATTATGGCAAAATGATTCAAGATCAAAGTTAAAAACAAAACAAAGCAAAAACAACTCCCATTGGCCCAAGCCCTAATAATGTGAGCAACAAAATAAATAATATAATGCTGAATTGAAAACCAAAATATAAAATACATATTTTTAGTTCACATTGATATAAATAAATGGTTAAGTGAATAAGTAAATAATTAAATAGGGACATAGGTAGACAGATGTTGTGGTTAAGTGCTATAGAGTTGATTCTGACTCATAGCGATCTTGTCTAGGGCTTTCAAGGAGTGGTTTGTGAGTTTGAAGCACCAACCTTGTGGCTCAAACCAATGTTGCAGTCCAATGCTTCATCCCACAGTTCCACACCAGGACTCCAGATAGATTGAGATAAATAGATTGAGAAAATGAATAAATGGAGACTAGACAAATCTCCCATGCTGAAGAAATTCAAAGATTTTATGTAGTTATATCTCCTTCAATGTGGTAAAATATAACTTCCCATTCCTGATGTGTGATTTTTTCAGTCAGCAAATTTCTTCCAAAGAATAAAATATAATATAATAAAGTTCTACAACTTTGTAGTAGAACAACATGAAAAACATTGCCTCAGTCAGATGATCAAGGTTAATATCAACTGTGGTGTCTTGTGAATACTTTCTACCCTTGATATGATGTGCTAAAAATGGTATTTTATTTCTGTGTTCCTAAACAATAATAACCCCATTGTAATCATGAAAAAAATATCAGATAAATCTCAATTAAGGAAGATTCTACAAATTTCCTGAGCAGTATTTCTCAAATTTGATAAAGTTATCATAAATAATAAAAGTCTCAGAACTGTCACAGTCAAGAGAAGAATAAGGAGACATAACAATTAAAGGTGGCGTGGTGTTGTCGGATAAAGCACTGTGCCTCAAGGTCAATTCGAACCACAAAGTCAGCGGTTCAAACTCAGCAGTTGCTCCTTGGAAACCCTATACAGGGTCACGATGAGTTGAACCTGATTTGATGCCACTTAACAGAAACAAAAAGTATCGTGGAGATTCTGGAACATAAAATGGGGCCTTAAATAAGAACTAAGGAAATTTGAGGAAAGTGAAGTCCCCAGTTAAGAATGCCAGACTTATGAACACTTTGTACTAAACAGGAGATTTCTATAAAGCCTACCACATTATAAACTTCAGCTGAATGTATTAGTTAGTAATAAGGAACACATGCACTACTTTATGACACCCATGAAAACCTTGTGTTGCTTCAACTTGAGGAGAGAGAATTATCATCTGCTTACTTAAATTTATGTTGCTCTTAACATTGTGTAGTCTACAACTATGTATTTGACTTAAATTTACCTCTTATTTACCCTTATAACAATTATGAAGACTAGCCAATGAAGACGTTATGGAACTAGAGCAGTATTTGAGGAAGAACATCAGTACCTAAAATCACCAGTACTGAGAAAGTTTATGCTGAAAAGGTCAACTGAAGCCTTTCTGAAGCAGGGATGGCAAAGTTAGAGGAACAAAACCTTAATACACCAGAGGTCCACCTCAAAATCACCACATTTAATTTGTCATAAATTTACAAAGGGCCTAAGTTGCCATGAGTTGTACTCAGGGAGATGAAAAAAAGAAAAGTACTGTACAAACTTCTATTGTTTCTTATTTCAAGAAATTTATTCTAGTTGCACACCTTCCTTTTCCAGTAGCAAACCCAATGACTTCTCCATTACAAATATATTTTTCAACAACATGAAAGGTGGCTATACACATGGACCTCACGAGATGAAATGCACAAAAATCAAATTGGGATGATATTAAGAACATGATACAGGAATAAAACAAAAGGTCAGTAAAAAGATAGGAAAGAAAGAAAAGACTGAAAGGATGTCAGAAGACACTCTGAAACTTGTTCTAGATTGTAGAGAAACTAAAGCAACTGGAAGAACTGAGGAAATAAAATAGTTGAAGAGAAAATTTCAAAGTACAGCTGGAGAAGACAAAGTAAAGTATTATAATGAAATGTACAAAGACCTGGAGTTAGAAAACCAGAAGGGAAGGGCATGCTCAGCATGATGTCTTTTGATTTCTTGACTGCTGCTTCCATGAATACTGGTGGTGCATCAGAGCAAAATGAAATCTTTGACAACTTCAATCTTCTCTCCAGTATCATGATGTTATTTATAGGTCCAGTAGTAAGGCTTTTAGTTTTCTTTACATTGAGGTGCAAACCAAAACGAAGACTGTGGTCTTTGATCATTATCAATAAGTATTTTAAGTCCTCTTCTTTTTCATCGAACAGTGTTGTATCATCTACATATCACAGGTTGCTAATGAGTCTTCTTCCAATCCTGATACCACCTTCTTCTTCGTATAATCCAGCTTCCCTAATTATGTGTTCAGCATACAGATTAAATAAATATGGTGAAAGAATACAACCCTAATGCACACCTTTCCTAATTTCAAAACATTCAGTGTTCCTTTATTCTTTTTGAAGAACTGTCTCTTGATCTGTGTATAGGTTCCTTATGAACACAATTAAGTTTTCCAGAATACTCATTCTCCACAATGTTGTCCATAGTTTGTCATAATCCACTCAATTGAAAGCCTTTGCATAGTCAATAAAGCACAAGTAAACATCTTTCTGATATTCTCTGTTTTCAGCCAAGATCCCTCTGATGTCAGCAATATCCTTCATGACATGTCCTCATCTGAATTTGACTTGAAATTCTGACAGCTATTAATGTACTGTTGCAACTGTTTTTTAATTACTTGAGCAAAATTTAACTTGAATGTGATATTAATGATATTGTCCGATGATCTCCGCATCCCATTGCATCACCTCTATTTGGAATGGGCACAAACATAGATCTTTCCCAGTCAATTGGCCACATATCTGTCTTCCAAATTATTTGGCATAGTTGAGTGAGTGCTTCCAGTGCCACATCAGAATGTTGAAAGATTTCAATTCGTATTCCATCAATTCCCAGTGCCTTGTTCTTTGCCAATGTCTTCAATGCACCTTGGATTTTTTTCCCTTCCATTGGCTCCTGATCATATGATACCTCTTTAAATGGTGTTGAACACCAACCATTTCCTTTTGGACAGCGACTTTGTGTATTCTTTAATCTTCTTTTGATGCTTTCTGCATTATTCAGTATTTTGCCCAGAGAATCCTTCTCTTTCCACAGATGTAGTCAATTTGATTTCTGTGTATAGTCATCTTTTATGTTGTTTCAAAAGGGTATTTGCAATGAAGAAGTCATTGGTCTTGCAAAATTCTGTCATGCATCATTTTTATCACCAGGACCACACTTTCCGACTCCTAACCCTTTCTCTTTGTTTCCAAATTTTGCATTCCAATCAACAGTAATTATCAATACATCTTGATTGCACGTTTGATAAATTTCAGACTGAACAAGTTGGTAGAATTCTTCAATCTCATCATCATCAGCTTTAGTGGTTTGTACATAAATATGATTAATAGTTGAATTAATTGGTCTTCCTTGTGTGAGAGAAATATGAGGATTTCTGCACCCGTAAAGATTTATAGTCTCAAAAACCCTATGCTGGGTCACTATGAGTCAGAACTGACTCCACAGCACATAACCATCACCACCTTGAAGGTGTATGGATATTATCCTATCACAGCCAGAGTTAGGTTTCAAGGCAGATCTTTAATGTTCTTTTTAATGATGAATGGAATGCCATTCTGCTTCAATTTGTCATTCCCCACTTAGTAAACCATGTGATTGTCAGATTCAAAATGGCCAATCCCAGTCCATTTCAGCTCACTAGTGCCTAGAATGTTGATGTTTATATATATTCTATTTCATTTTTAACAATTTCCAACTTTCTTAGATTCATAATTCGTATATTCCTTTTTCAAATTATTGATGAATGTTACAGTTGTCGTCTTCATTCTGAGTGTGCTCCCGTAGCAAATGAAGGTTCCGAAAGATTTATTCAATTCATGTCATCACAGTCAACTCTACTTTGAGGAGGAAGTTCTTCCCCAGTCATATTTTGATTGCTTTCCCACCTTATGGGCTCATCTTCTGGCACTATATCTGACAATATTCTAGTGCTCTTCAGCATGTTTCAATATTCAGTATTCTGGGGATCTCTGACAGTTTTCCACTGCTGTTCATAAGATTTTCAATGTCTATATATTCAGAAATAATCCATCTCTCCTTCTTCCTAGTCTGTTTTAGTCTGGAAGCTCAACTGGAACCTGTCCATTATGGGTGACCCTGCTGGTATTTAAAATACCAATGGAATAGCTTCTAGCATCATAGCAATACACAAACCACCACAGTATTACAAACTGACAGAAATCAAACAGCATATTGCAACAGGCAAATCTGCTGCACAAGACATCTTTATAGTGTTCAAAAGCAAATACATCAGTTTGAGAACTAAGGTGAACCTGATCTAAGCCATAGTATTTTTAATAACCTCGTATGGAAAATGAGCCCCTCAGGTTGGAAGGCACTCAAAATGTGACTGGGGAAGAGCTGCGTCCTCAAAGTAGACTTGACCATGATGATGCAAATGGAGTAAAGACTGTGGGAGAAAAGCCCATGGGACCTTCATTTGCTGATGTGGTACTACTCAAAATGAAGAGA
>NW_006408598.1:5601790-5607374 GCF_000296735.1 Chrysochloris asiatica
TGCATGGGGTCGCTATATGTCGGTTCTGACTCGATGGCACCTGACAACAACAACAACAACATATGCATGTGGAAGCTAGACAGTGATGAAGGAAGACCGTAGAAGAATTGATGCTTTTGAGTTAAGGTGTTGGAGGAGAATATTGAAAGTGCCACGGGCTGCCAAAAGAACCAACATATCTGTGTTGGAAGAATTGCATCCAGAGTGCTCCTTGGAGGCCAAGATGGCCAAACTTAGTCTCTCATACTTCAGACATATTGTCAGGAAGGACCAGTCGCTGAAGAAGGATATCAAGTTTGGTAAAATGGAGGGTTAGAGAAAAAGAGGAAGACCCCCAATGAGATGGATTGGCCAAGTGGTAGCATCAGTGGACCAAAGCGTGGCAACAGAGGTTGGCCCAGGATCGGGCAGTGTTTCATTCTGTTGTGCATAAGGTTACTATGGGTTGGTACCAATTCGATGGCACCTAACAATAACAACAATGCATGTGAAAGTTAGGTAATATAAGGAAGACCATAAAATAATTGATGCATTTGAGTTATGATGTAACAAGTGAATATTGAAAGTGTGTTGGACTGTCAAAAAAACAATCTAATCTATGTTGGAATAAGTACTTCCAGAATGTTCCTTGGAAGCCAGGATGGGCAGACTTTGCCTCTCATACTTCAGACATATTACCAGGAAGGTCCAGTGCCTGGAGAAGGATATCATGCTTGGTAAAGTGGAGGATCAGAGAAAAAGTAGACTCCAAATGAGATGGATTAACACAGTGATGTCAGCAGTGGGCTCAAGCTTAGCAACAATTGTCAGGTTGGTGCAGGACCAGGTAGTGTTTCATTCTGTTGTTCATGGGGCTGCTATGAATTGGTCCCAGCTCAATGGCACCTAATAACAACAGCACACAGGTCTAGGTGTCTTGTTGTGGCTCTGCAGGATAAAGACACTCTTTGGAAACCCTATATAGAGTTTCTATGACTAGGAATGGACTCAATGCACTTAAGAATAACAAGGCTAGGCAGATTGGTGAGAAAAGGCAAAGTCTCAAGATCCTGCCAGGGGATGGAGTGCATTTTCCCTATCATTAAGGTCCCGTGGGTGCTCACTTTAAACTCTCAAAATTGTTTGAGATTTGAACATCAACTTGGATGTTTTTATGGGCAACCAAGGATAACCATAACAAAATTATCCCCAGAGTATATGAGCAGCTTAATGTTGCCTTCTTTAATTATATTAATGATCTGGGGTTTATACTCAGTGTAGGCAGTGCATGAGGACAAGAAAAGTCTAGATTGATAAAATCAAAAAGCTAAGATTTTAATATAACCCCACCACTGTCATTATATATCTCAAAATAAAAGCAAATAAATGTAAGAATATTTCAGAATGCATTGAAACTTCTAAGAATGGCATCTTTGACAATATTTTTGGAAATTGAAAATGCTAAATTCTTCAAAAAATCATGTTGGAAGCATCTATGCTTTATTAACGTAATAAGCATGGAGTCTACCTATATTACAAATAGTAATATGGATTCATTGATCTTGGCCATTGGTTGCATTGTTGTGAATTGTTTCTGCAGAAATCATTAAGCTTATATTTCCTAAACTACAAAATGAGGCTAAATCTTCCTAGTGATTTCACAAGTTTTTAGGAAGACACTAAAAAGGGATATCCGTAATGCATAAAGACTGTCAAATCTGTGAATTTGTGATCCAGAAAAGAAAAGCAAGGTAATGGACTACCTGAGAGAAAAAAAGACTCTCAAAACTGACTCACAATGACTTAGAAATGAGAATGAGCTCAGTCCAATCACATAATACTTGCTATTGTGCTCTGGCTTAGTCAGAAGCCAAATTCAGGAAGCACATTCCATTAGACTAAATAAAGCTTCGATCATGTGTAAAATTTCCAACTTGAATAGGCAGCCATCCTATCACTCAACAGGCTAGATGCATTAATGGGTGTAATTTCTTCCTCATATTTCTATGCATTTATTGTTTCATTTTTATTATAGGAATTTGGGCATCTTATTAAGCTTATTATTTTCTTTTGAGCCTAGGCTTAAATAAATACTGCTCTACAGGGTGGACATACAAATATGTTTCCTTTAGATTGTCAAAAGAATAGGGCAATTTAAATCAACTCAACTATAGAGATTAGAAAAAAGGAAAAGTGGGGGAAAACAAAACAAAACTATTTACCAAGCACCAGGCAAATGTATCTTGAGAGTGCAAAAACATTATTTGGGGGGGATTATAAAATGTAAGTTTCTAAATTCTGGTGTTTCTAACTTTATAAATTCAATTTGAAATTTAGAAATGTTAAAGAAAATTTACCCAACTGAATTTGACACGTGAGCATGCGGTGAACTTCTGGAAATTGCGTTATACTTGTCCTTGCTTTTCTGGTAGAAAAAGAAAGAAGATGAAAGATTGATTTATTATTATTATTATTTTAAAGCTAATTATCTGAAAAAAACTGAATGCTAGAAATTGTCTCAGTATCTTAGGTTTGCGTCATATTTGAACATCATTTAGCAGAGTTGCCCAGCTACCTAACTGTTGGGGACTGTGTGATCTGGCTTCTGACCAGAACTTCCATGCTAAGCAAGTGGGCATTCTGTATGTGATGAGCTCAATGCAATTCTACATACTTTGGCAGAATTTCCAGGTTAGTGATACGCCCCTAACAAAAATATTTGACAATATGCGTCAATGTGGAAACTTGGCCCCTAAATGACTGAGGTTGAAAAGTGTCTTTTTTGTGTGTGAATTGCAAGTCTGAAGGGGTTTCTAATGTGAAGGGTTTTTTTCCAAATACAGAACCAGAAGTAGGCCCTGATGAAACTACCCAAGTACAAATGGTTTGGAAGGTGATTCCAGGAAACACTGATGGAAAAGTCAGGGAGAGGTGATATTGGCATTGATTGAGGGCTTCTCTAAGCAGGGAAAGGGGCACTAATTCCCTGACACTCTCAGTGTGCCTCTTACATGGGTAAATGGAACTTTAGGGGCTAGACTAAGTCTTCAGGCAAAAGCACTGCTATGGCAGTTGGAATTCAGGCAAATTTTCATCACATGTTAAGGACCAAGGATGGGATGTTGTTGTTAAATGCCACTGAGTCAGTTCCGACACATAGCGACCCTGTACAGGGTTTCCGAGGCTATGTATGGCAGCAGAAAGCCTCATCTTTCTCCCATGGAGCTAGTAGTTTCGAACTGCTGACCTTAATGTTCACAGCCCAATTCGTAAGCAGTACGCTACCAGAGCTCCTCGGGATAGGAACACTGAAAACATCACCTAAAAACAAAAGAAAGTGAGTGAGACTCCTGTTACATTAAATATGCTCAGTCCCTTACCTCAAGATGTTGAACAAATGTCTACAAGTGCACAAGCTGCAGCTTTGGAAAGAACGAAATCCATTCCCTTGTTCTTGGAGGTCAAACAATTACAGTGCTTATGAATTTGCTGCCCTGAAGCTCTATGAATGGAATTATATAGGGATTTCTCTCCCACTGGAAATTTGCAAGCTCATCAGATGGAGACACTGTAGAGAGTAGCATGCCAGATTTAAATTTCATTCTGCCTCTGGTCAGTTCTAAAATTCAGACTTCCTCTTATGTGTGCTCTGTGAAACATGCAAGCTATATTCATTGGTTTACATATATAGACACACACACAGGGTTTAACTATTTAATTACATCTTTAAATTCAATTTATTCCCACTTCCATTTTTTGACCTCTAGCAGTCCTGGTGTGGTGCTGTGGGTTAATGCACCAGACTGCAAAGCTGTTTGAACTGCAAGGTCTGCAGTTCAAGCTTACCAGCTGCTCCTAGGAAACCCTGTACAGGGTCACTATCGGTCGGAACTGACTTGATGGCACTTAACAACAGCAATACTTAAAAATCATAGTGTTCTCTGGCTACAGTGGTGTCTGTGAATGCTTTCCTAAATAATTTAGTTTAAAGTCACCAGCCTAATGCTGTTGTTGTTTTTTTTAAGTGCTTTCAAGTCAATTCTGACTCATAGCGACCCTGTATAGTGTTTCTAAGGAGTGATTGGTGAACTTGAACCGTCAGTTTTGTGGTTCAAACTGACCTTGTGGTCCAGTGCTTGTCCCACAGTGCCACATCAATACTCCATCTTAATGCTACAGCAGCTAATATCAAAAGATTTTCTAAATGGAATGTCAAATTCTCAAAGTTTTCTTACATTGTACTTTCTGTTACACATAAGGGACTCTTCATATTCATGAAAAATGTCATTAAAAATATTTATTTTTGAAGTAAAAAATAATATGACAACCAGTATTTTATTTTGAATATGGGCAGAATTTTGCAATTTACACATATTCTTCTCG
Source organism: Chrysochloris asiatica (assembly GCF_000296735.1). NCBI lineage: Eukaryota > Metazoa > Chordata > Mammalia > Afrosoricida > Chrysochloridae > Chrysochloris > Chrysochloris asiatica. The sequence continues at coordinate 5,606,153 of NW_006408598.1, forward strand.
CTTGCGTACTTTCTGTATTGTTTTGTGGTTGGGAATTAAAACATCAGAAAAGTTGGCTGTGAAAACCCCAAAATCACTAATGGCTACTTAGAATTTGCCTCCTTTTTATGCTGAAACCACATGAAAATTATCTAGAGTTGTACAATTGACTATTTTAATTAATGTCAATAAGAGTTGTATACCTGTAAACAGATTAATTGGCAAGAGTTGTGTGATAAATATATTCAGATCAATGACAAAATAAATAACTAAAAGAATGGTTGCTGAGGCTACTTACGTGCAACCAAAACCTTCCTGGGAATTAGTTTCTTGGTTTGGAGATTTTAGGGGCATGGTTTCATGGGACATCCCAGTTAATTGGATTAATAGCATCTTTACTGCCTCTGTTCTATACCTCCGAATTCTATGCATAGTGTCCATTGCTGCTGCTGTTTAAATGCCATCAAGTCGGTTCAACTCATGGCAATTCTGTATAGGGTTTCTGAGGAGCAGGCTTGAACTACTTACCGTATGATTCACTGTCCAGTGCTTATCCTACAGTGTTTCACCAGGAGTCCATGCATAGTGCCTAGGATCTTAAAACTTGCAAGTGGCCATCAAAATCACAGAAAATGGTTATTATTTGCCTAGAACAACAGAGGAAGAAGGAAAGACAGGAATAGGAGGAGACTATGGAATGTGTGTTCTGGTAGCATAGGGGTTACAAGTTGGGCTGCTAACCTCAAGATCAGCAGTTCAAAACTATCAGCGGTTTTGCAGAAGAAAGATGAGGCTTTCTGCTCCTGTAAAGATTTACAGCCTCTGAAACCCTATACAGGGTCACTATGGGTTGGAACTGACTAGATGGCACTTAACAACAACAACAACATAGAATGTGTCACTAACTGTTTTCATTAACAACTGCCTCCTTTACTATGAAACCAGAAGAAATTAGATAGGACCAGATTATCAAAAGAACAAATAAATCTATGTTGGAAGAAGCACAGCCAGAATGTGCCTTAGAAGCCAGGATGGAGAGACTTCTTTGGACACATTATTAGAAGGGACCAGCGTCAGGAGAAGGACATCATGCTTCGTAAAGTGGAGGCTTAGCTTACACATTCTTCTCAAGTGCACATGGAACATTCTCCAGAATAGACCATGTTTTAGGCCACAAAACAAATCTACATAAATTTACAAATATCAAAATACTACAAAGCATCTTCTCAGATCACAATGCTAT
>NW_006408598.1:5621005-5629976 GCF_000296735.1 Chrysochloris asiatica
CTTGCTTCTGCCACAAATTCCCCCAGCTGTAAGTCTTCCAACCTTCTAAATATTCCTTTATATGTGGTTCAGAGTTCTGGGACTATCCCCTGAGCCTGCTTGGTCGGGTATTCTGTGTTGTTGCTGGCGGCGATCTTTACTGCACTTCCACCCGATCTGCCATCTTGTTTGTTCTCCTCTAGTCCATATCTTTTAATAGGTAAGAACAAACTGTAAAACTTCAGTAAATGGTCAATAGATGAGTCTAGGAACCCTGGAGACCCTGTGGTTAAGGCCCTCAGATTCTGAATAAAGCACTGGTGTTCATTTGAACTTGTTGTCCTGTGGGAGAAAGATGTTACAATCTGCTTCTATAAAGATTAACAATCTTGAAAATTCTCAGTGGCGGGTCTCCTTTGCCCTATATGGTTGCTAAATCCAAATCTACTATAGTTTGTTTGTTTTGAGTAGATGAGTCCAAGCTTCTGACACCTAGCATTTGATATCATTGCAGGGTGGGAAGGGTTTGGACTGCACTTCTTGACAGTATCAGAAGGGGTGGCACCAAAATGACCAGGCAGTGGGTTGTGGCAGTGGCTTAGCCCACTGCAGGGGGAGGAACCACAAATGTCCCCCTCCTCACCCACCAATCAAGTTACAGGCAGGTGGGCTGAAGCACCCACCATTGGGTGGAGAGGAGTTCAGAATCTAAGGGCCTTAACCACTAGACCTCCAGGGTTCTGAGACTCATCCAGTGACCATTTACTGAAGTTTTACACTTCAATGTTACCTATTAAAAGATATGGACTAGAGGAGAACAAACAAGATGGCAGATTGGGTGGAAGTGCAGTAAAGGGCTCAGTATAGAGCTTGGGGTTGGAGGGGTCTGCCCACTTGAGGAGTGTCTTCAGCTAGCCCTGCCCACAACTGGTGACACTATGAGTTACCATGCTGGGAGACACCAACACTAGCGACACCACTATCCCAGATGAGGAAGGGCAAAAAAAATAACAGAGCACTGATTTTATTGAAACAAAAATAAATTTTTGACATGTATAATTTAAAATGAGGTTCAGGTCTTTTTTTATGTGGGGCAGGGTGGGTTTCAGGAAGCATTTATAAAATATACTGGGTGGGTCCTTCTCTAGGAAAGGATGGGTGGGGGATTTCCAAGTGTTTTCTCATTTTAAGGCCAAAATGTAAATAAATAAAGTTTTATTGTTCCTTTTGTTAATTCTTCCAACTACCCTGTGAGTCCCTGTGGAAAGGAAGTCTAGGCAATTTGTACCGATACATCCAATGTTTCTCATCAGAGTCTTGATTTTAAGTCAGTATCCTGCCAATTAGTTAGAAATATGACAATTAATGAATATTCTTTCACTGCTTGGGTAGTTTCAGTGACCAAATCACACATTTTTGTACTGACACAGATCATAATGCCTATATGACAATTTTACAGAACTACATGTTTTGATTAATTTAGTATGTAACTTTAATATGCTACTAAGAAATATGTAAAAAAGTGAAAAATGATTAATTTCTGGCTTTATCCCAGTTTGTCCATTTGATTTTAAATAAAATTTATAAATGAAAATATGATGCAAACACCTTGACCAAAAAAGAAGTTAAATATATTTTTAAAATTATTTTGAATCAAAGCAAATTTCCTATATTTTAAGTCATTCTTGCACATTTAAGATAGTACTGGATTTGTCCAAATCTGATTTATTTATTTCACACGCACACATACACAGAAATCTGTAGCACAAATTTCTTTTGCATCTCAGAAAAAATTAATTATACTTAACAAAATCCATAAAAATAAGCTTCAGAGAATTAAAAAAAAAAAAAAAAAAAGCAATGAAATTGATTCTTTGCTCTGGTAAACAGGAGACAAAATTGGATTTTTAATTTTGTCTTTTGGTGGCTTTATAGGAAAAGCACTTCATTGCTAACCATAGGTTTGAGCCTACCAATCACTCTGTGGAAGAGAGATGAGACTTTCTGTTCTCAAAAAGATTTACAGCCTCAGAAGCCCTATACTGTGTCTCTATGAGTCAGAATTGACTCGACGACACTCAACAACAACAACAACAACAACATTGTCATTATAAGCAAAATAACTCTGGATATAAATTGGCATAAACTTTCCTATCTTTGTTTCTTTAGCAATGAATTGCTTATGATCTATAAATATACAGCATATCTGTTGAACTTATGACAAGATAAATGCAATAAGATAATAAAAACAAAATTCTGGGCAAATATCCCACCAGAAGAAAAGTGTCTGTAGCATCTCATAACAACGTAGGAAGCAGGATTCTTTGGGAAAGGTATTCCATTTGGAGTGTTCTAGAATAATTAAATCTTTGCATTGCTCAGATTCATTAGAAACTACAAAATAAAACAAAACATGAGACTATGCTGTAGTCATATTTCAGAAATGTTCCTTGGAAAAGTAGTAATTTAGACTGGAAAACACTCATAGCTGGTTTTTAGTCACTTACTCCTCTGTGATTAAAACACATAGAATCAGCTGAAGAAGTCATACAAATTTGAAATGTATAAACTGTTTTTCTTACTGTGTTTTTTTGTTTTGTTTTGTTTTCTGCAGAGGACATAAAAAATAAATGAGAAATTCTACTTCTAAAAGAATATAGCCAGAGCAATGCATAAGAAAGAAAATAGGTCAATATCCAAAGCAACACATAAACATATCAAAAATAGTTTTAAAAAATAATTGACCTTAATCTTGCCTTTGAAAATATATTGTTTCAGAGGCAAGATAAAGCAGTATTGTTTCCATTCCACAGAAGAAGAAAGACTGCTTCAAAGGAGTTGGAGAATTTTCCATTTCTTATAACCAGTTAACCAGTGGGAAAAACACAGAGACACCCTACCATTCAGATTAATTTCTGAAGTCCTGTCTACTAAAATAGAAAGTGTTCAGGACTAGGCAGCAGATAGTCACACATACTAGGTGTGCTTTTGCCTCTATGTTTAAAAAAGCCAGAACAAAGTCACAAGAGCCAGAATTTTTATATGTGAAAGAAAATAGGCAACAATGAACTCAAGATTGCTCAGGAGGAGGGAGGTTAGGTGGGTTAATTTCAGAGATGGAGCTTATTAATAAAGATGGGTGGAACATGCATATATATATATATGTTGTCGCTTTCATTAAGTATTATTGAGTGGGTTCTGATACAACAACAACCCTGTATAGGGTTTCCAAGGAGTAGCTGGTGGGTTTGAACTGCCGATCTTGACTCTCACAGTCCAATGCTGATCCTACAATGCCATACCAGGAGTCCATGTATTTATATATGTTGCTGTTGTTGACTCTGTATAGGGTTTCCAAGGAGCAACTGGTGAGTTTGAACCACCAACCTTGGGGTTCAAACTGACCTTGCAATCCAGTGCTTATTATCACACCAGGACTCCAATCAAAGAAAAACTAAATACCAAACCTTCCTCTGTTCAATATTTGGTTCATATATTATTCTTTCAAAGTCACCTAAAATGATGATACTATCAGAGAAAAAAAATCATCACTCATTTTGGCCACCCTGCACCTGCTTCTCTTAACCCATGGCCTGCCCATTTTATTTTATAGCACATCAATGTCTAATATAGTATATTGTTGTTGTTAAGTGCTGTCAAGTTGGTTCCAACTCATAGCAACCTTGTATAGGGTTTCCGAGGAGTTGCTAGTGGGTTTGAACTGACACCTTGCAGTTCAAATAGGCCTTGTGGTCCAATGCTTATCCTTCAGCACAACACCAAGCTTCTAATATACTATATTAGCAAGTCATTTATTTTGTTTATATAATTACGTTATTCCCCTCGCTAGATGTCAGTGCCCTGAGAGCAGAGAGTTTTGTTTACTTGTCCATTTATGTATCTCAAACATCCAGAGCTGTGCCTGGCACAGAACAGTCACTCAGGAAAAAAAAACACAAAACAAAATAAAAACATTTGTTGAATGTGTGGGAAAATGTAAGGCTTAATGCTGAACCTGAACTATGAGATTCCACCATTATAAAATAGTGATACACAAGACAAATAAGACCAGCATAACACCTTCTCTTGGATTTAACCTACTTCACAGAAGAAACCTGACAATCATTAGAGACAGAATAGAAACATTTCTTAAATGTCACAGAGAAAGAAAACTATGAGAAGTATGGGTGTAACATAGTAATATAATCATGAGAAGTTGAACTGAGGAATTTGTCTTTGTGGTAGATATTCTACAACATCATAGAATTATATTGTCTTTAAAAATAGTGAATATACCATAGACTTTCAGAAGAATGAACAAATATGTTTTTGAAGAAGTACAACGAGAATGAGACTCAGAACAGAGGAAAGCAAGACTTTGTCTCCCTTAATTTGGACATATAATCAGGAGGTACCAGTCCATGGAGTAGGGCATCATGCATGGAAAAGCAAAGAGTCAGTGAAAGAGAGGAAGTCCCTCAAAGAGATGAAATGATATCATGGCTACAATAGTGGGCTCAGACAACAAAGCTTGTGAGAATGGCACAACACTAGGCAATGTTTTGTTCTGTTATACATAAGGTTGCTATGATTCTGAACCAACATGATGACACCTAACAATAACAATAGCAAAGATACAACAGTCTTGAGTATTTAATCCACATCACAATCCCATCAGATTTGTGAAACTTCTTAATAGTCTCTGGTATACATAACAATTTTTATCAATTGATGTAGCACAAATCCAGTGACATTTAATCTTTGCATTTAATGTAAAAATATAAAAGTTTGTTCTAAGAATATATGCTTATACATAAATAGTATGACACTGTAGAATAAGTACTGGACTGCTAACCACAAGATAGGTGGTTCAATACCACCAGCTAGTCCTCAGAAACCCTATACAAAGTTGCTGAGTTAGAACCCCAACTCTACAGCACTTAACAACAACAACAAATACCATTTTCTCAGTCAGCATAAACCAAAACACTAATGAAGTAAATATAAATGTTACAGCATGTTTCTTGCAACTTGGAATATGGTCCTTGCCTTCTAGAAGCTAAAGGCAGATGAAGCTCAGGGAAAATTGACAAATTCCTACCCTTATCTCCTCAGTATTCACAGTTCCTATCATCTGAAGGATTCATATTGCAGACACCTACAGAGGGCTATCACTTGAGATTCTTGTTCATGTACAGGAACAGAATTGGCTTGTACATATCCAAACTGTCCTAAGAGAAACCCTTAACCAAGAGTTGGAGATAGACAAGAGTTGGAGAACAGTAATGCCCCATTTCCTAGATCATCTAACAACTCTAAGATGTGCTCTGCAGATTCTCGAAGAGATCATCAGTGGAATTATACTCGTTGGAAATTGTGACCTACTTGACAACATACCTTGAATTGCCTGCTTTTCCTTTTTTCCTCACTTCCCCATTCCTCTATCAGGTCTTCCTGAATTCACATCTTTACATGTACACCTTTTTCTGAGAGTTTACTTTTAAGGAACCCCAGACTAAACAAAATGTATAGCCTATTTATGAAAATAAAACAATGTATGTCTTGAGAGCAATCAACATCAGTAATTAAATGGCACTTAACAACAACAACAACATAGTATAGATACTAACTACCATTAAAGCAAGAAGGGATGAAGTAGACTAAAAATAGCAGAAAAACTTTGTACTTTGGTGAGGTAATGATATATTTTGTTGTTGTTAAGTGCTGTCTAGTCAATTCCGACCCATAGCGACCCTGTACAGGGTTTCCGAGGCTGTAAATCTTTACGGAAGCAGGCCCCCTCATCTTTCTCCCGTGAAACTGCTGGTAGTTTCGAACTGCTGACCTTGAGGTTCACAGCCCGATTCGTAACCACTACGCTACCAGAGCTTCTTTTTTGATATATTTTGCTAGGCCCTAAAGGAGTCCTGATGTGGCGCTGTGGGTTAATGTGTCAGACTGCAAAGCAGCTGCTTTGGTGGTTCAAGCTCACCCGCTGCTCCTCGGAAACCCTATACAGGGTCGCTATGGGTCAGAATCGACTCGACGGCACGTAACAACAACAAAGGATATAGTAGATTTTCAGTTGAGAGCTAAGAGATATTGATAGTGTTGTTGGTAGTATGCTGCCAAGTCAGTTTCAATTTATAGTGAACCTGTGTAGGGTTTTCGAAGCTGTAAATCTTTATAAGAGCATAAAGCCTCATCTTTCTCCTGAAGCAACTGGTAGCTTCAAACTGTTGACTTTGTGGTTAGCAGCCAAGTTTATAATCCACTATGCTGCCAGGATTCTTTAAGAGATGCTAGGATTCAGAAAAATATATAAATAAATAGAACGTAGAACTGATAGGGAAAAAGGTTATTCCAGGAACAAGTCTGATTAAGATTTCCCAGATACCTATTGGCAAGTAGAAGTTACCTTCATAAACTGCCTTCTTCTATTTCCTGTATGGCCAACCAAGGTTAAGACCTGAGAAAGAAATGATCCCTCAATGCCACCCAGGTAGGTTCCCAGGAATCATGATTTGTGTGTACTGGATCTTTTTGTAATCCACATGGGTTCTCTTTATTGGCCTGTGTGTATCCATTTCCTGGTTCCTGTTGGGTGTTAACGACTGTCAGCTTCCCCTCCCTGAAGTAGCATAGACCTACTTGAGTGTAACATTAAACACCACTACAACTGATAACTGATAGACATGAGTGACAATGAAGGTACAAAATGCTAGGCCCCATGCCTGAGGGTGGTACAAATGATTATTTCAGAGCTCCCTTGGGATCAGATGAGATGACACACTTATCCAGTATTTTTCTTGCCTTATCATGTTTCTCTCAAATCCCTTTCTACCAGAGCACTCCCTCTCCCTAATAAATTACATGCACCCAAATCCCTGTCTCCAACTCTGCATCCAGGAACCCAACTATGATAGATAGGGTTTTGTATCAACTTGGCCAGGCCAGGATTGTCAGTGGTTTGTCAGTTGAGATGTAGCTTTCCTTCATAATGTCATTTGGTGTGATAAACCAATAAGAGGATTAAGGGTGGGGTTGTTGTTAAGTACCCTTGAGACATTTCAGACCCCTAGGTTCCCTGTATAGTGTTTCTGAGGATCCACTTTATGAGCTTGAACTGCAGACCTTTTGTTTCAAACCACCTTTGAGTCCATGCATTAACCCATAGTACCACACCAGGACTCCAAAAAATGGGGTATGCTACCCTTAACCCCATCACCTTCCTGATCCTGTTTACTGAAGATTTACAAAGATGTGGCATGCAGTACCTTTTTAATCTACAAAAGATAAAAGGAAAGAAACTTGAACAGAGAAGGTGGGACCCACTACCACAAACATAGAAGAGTCGAGAGTGGAATGCATCTTTGGATCTGAGGTCCCAGCATTGTGAAGTTCCTAGATCCATGAGAAGAAAAGATGCCAAGATGTGTGGAGCTCTCGAAGGAATGCTGGGTTTGTAAATGCTGAAAGGAGACCAAGGCCCTTCCCTGGAACTAACAAAGAGAAAGTGTCCCCCAAGAGCTGCACTACGAATTTGGACTTCTAGCCTCCTAAACTGTAAGAGAAGGAATTTCTGGCTCTTAAAGCCATCAACTTGTGGTATTTCTGTTATAGCAGAACTAGATAACTAAAACACCAACCCAATACCCCATGTGCATGAAGTGCATCTTCTTCATAAGCTGACAGGGAAAGCATACGCCTCATGTGGTCTTTCTCAGACCATGTCTGAAACGGTGGCTAAGATCAGTAAGGACTTTTTCCCTTTCGGAATCCACCCTCTTAGTCATCCACAGACTTTCTCAGCATTTGCTACTAAGCTAAGAATATCTCATGCCAACTGAATTGCCAAAGTAGCCTATCCATTTAAGGGCCAGTGAGCCACTAACGGATAGGTGGACGTGACCTCTGGCAGAAGCAAACCTCCAATAATAGTAGAACAAAGATAGCAGAACTGACCTTTAGGCCAAACTGCCCCACCCACTCACAGTGGAAATACTGAGCAGGTGACTTTCTTAGAGGCCTGAAAATGGTTCCTTCAGAAAAGCCTGGGAAGAAAAAAAATCATAAAACTGTTTATAAAACCAAATCTCAGGACCAGTCAGAGGGACTGATGTGTGTGAATCACTTGTTTCAAGACCTGAATGCATTACTCGTGCTTTCTGTTAAACTAAACTAAAAACAAAGTTTAAACAAAGCACAGTCCCACTGTTCTTAATACTCCCCAGATGACTTAAATGAGTACACAGGGACTATTAACAGAACATTATGGTTTTCTTTCTTCTGTTTTGCTTTGTTTTGTTTTTAAAGTGGCATTATAGTTCCTTTTGCTACTACATAGTGTAATGGAGGTCTCTCTTCTCCTGCCATTCTGTGTTCAGTATTCAATGAACAAAATGAGCTTCAATACTAGCTTCAGCAGGCTTCAGCAGGAAATTAATCAGTAGTTCAAATATATATGCCCAGTCTCTTAATGCATTTCTAACCCAAGAAACAATGACTTGGCCCCTTGAGGGCCAGAATATCTTTGGAACCTATTATGGGTTAAATTGTATCCTTTGAAAAGATATGTTGAGAACCTAATCCCCAATTCAAGTGAATGTGACCTAGTTTGGAAAGAGTGTCTTTAAAGATGTTATTAGTTAGCATTCAGTCATATGTTGTTGTTGTCAGGTGCCATCGAGTCGGAACTCACTCATAGTGACCCCATGCACAGCAGAATGAAACAATGTCCGATCCTCAGTACCGCTGCCATACTTGAGTCCATCAGTGATGCCACCTGGCCAATCCATCTTGTTAGGGGTCTTCCTCATTTTCTCTGACCCTCCACCTTACCCAGCATGACATCCTTCTCTAGCGACTGTTTCCTCTGGACAATATGTCCAAAGTATGAGAGACGAAGTTTAGCCATCCTGGCCGCCAAGGAGCACTCTGGCTGCACTTCTTCCAAAACAGATCTATTGGTTCTTTTGGCAGTCCATGGCAC
>NW_006408598.1:5636671-5662023 GCF_000296735.1 Chrysochloris asiatica
CTTGCATCCCTTTTATGAAACCCACTTGGTCATGATGTATTATTTTTTGATGTGCTATTGGATTCTGTTGGCTAGGATATTGTTGAGAATTTTTCATCTATGTTCATGAGGGATATTGGTCTGTAGTTTCCTTTCTTAGTGATGTCCTTCCCTGGTTTTTGGTATGAGAGTTATGCTTGCTTCATAGAAAGTATTAGGAAGTTTTCCATCCTCTTCTATATTCTGGTATTCTGGAATAATTTAAGTAGGATTGGTGACTGTTCTTCCCTGAATGCTTGGTAGAACTCACCCGTGAAGTCTTCAACTCCTGCTCATATATACCACTTTCATTTAATGATAGAGTGATGCTGTGTGTGCTTAATTGTATGACTCTGTGGGCTCATAATGGGCACTTCAGGCTACATGGTGACTTTATGGCATATGGTTAAGCATTCATTCTCTATTAAAGCCTACGAACAAGCCCAAAGCGGTTTCTCAAAAGGACAGTAGTTATCTACAGAGGATGGCAGGACATTGTTCCAAAATCCTAAAGGCCAAAGAGTACAAATAATATCTCTATTTGCCACTGACACTTTAAGAACTATTGTAATAACTGGACCATATGGCCAAAGTGACAGAATGGTTTGTATGGTAGCCTGAACCTATTACAGAGGCTTCACTTGATCTGGTCCCAACTAACAACTAACATCTTCTTGAAACATTTGATAAATAGACCAGAGTAGCACACCTATAAGAAGTGTATATTTCCTCTAAAATCCAAAGACACATCAGGCATTGTGCCTTTTATTTAGTTGCAGGAAGGGTTAGATGTAACAACCTATCTTTCACTTTAGAAGGAAGATCAGTTACTGAAATAGCAGCTGCAACTGGAATCATAGCCTGGCTGAATATATAATACACTGTCATTTACCAAGATTCATCTTTTTTTGTTTTTTGTTTTGCATAAGCCAAGTAGGTGAGTTGAATGGGGATGTGGTGGAAATCACGACCCCTGCACAAGTAGGTGAGTTGAATGGGAATGTGGTGGAAATCACGACCCCTGCACACTTTGACTCCTTGATGGCAGCACTAATCTCTGCATTTCCTCTAGAGTTTTACTAGGTAGGCGTCATTCCAGTGCTTCCACATGGCTTTTCCTATCTTAGTAACCCTTCCTCCATATGTTATGGATCCAATGTAGGGATTCTCCCAGAAACTGAATATGTTGTTGTTGTTAAGTACCATCAAGTAGATCCTGACCCATAGCGACCCTGACTAGGGTTTCTGAGTAGTGGCTGGTGAACTTGAACCACCTATCTTGTGGTTCAAACTGACTTTGCAGTCCAGTGCATTAACCCACAGAACCACCCCAGGACTCAAAAACTGGTTATGTCTATTCCAATTATGCCTTTTAGAAGTGGGAATATCACTAGAGGATATAGTGATGTATGAACATCACTAGAGGATGTAACCAAGGACCCACTGGACCCTTTTGAGATGGACCTGAGCTAAGACTGCACTGATAACCTGACCTCCATATGCTACAACATGGGCAGGAAAGCAACAGTGATATTTTGAGTCTCCTGGAATTACTGTCAGTTTAGAGCTAGTGTCCATAATTCCCAAAAATTCTGATTATTTCCTTTTCCCCAATGAATAATCACTCTCCAAAAAAAAGCCATACATCTCTTTTGGTAAGAATTGGAGAAAGATTAACTGAAAGGGACTCGGCCTCCCCTTCATTCAAGAGGTTGTGGGGCTGTAAACTCTCTAACGTCTGGGAACTGATTGAGGGCCATGAATCGCTATTCTGGTTGTTAAAATTAATCTGCCACACATTTGATCTAGAATTTCTCCAATTGTACATGTCAAATATTTAGTAAATTTCATATCTGTTTTGTTCTTAGGGTCAACATGAATAAGTAGTTAATGCCATTGGTCCATATGTATCAAAGTATTCTGATTATTGTTTGACTCTAATGTGTTAATTACAGTAACATCCCTACCTTTTCATTGTGCACTAAGTGCCACCGCTAGGCTTCTAATCAACCCCATTGCATTTACATTCTTAATTCTGTAAGGGCTATGCCTGCTATCAAATCTATAGTTTTATAAAATAGCATTAAATAAATAAAAAATAATAGCAATCATAGTAGTTTTCAAATATGATGGAATTTCTTTCACAAATCTGTTTTACTATTGTGGTGAAAGGTGTGTCCTCTGGGCACCCCATGAGTGAGTTCGTAGATAAAACCTGATAATACATTCTAATATATCTTTTCCTCTAAACCTTAGGATACCTTCTTTTACCAAGACAGGTATTATTTAAATTTACATACCTACCACTAAAGTCATTCATGATGAAATTGAAGAAATTCTACCAACTTCTTCAGTCTGAAATTGATCAAACATGCAATCAAGATGTATTGATAATTACTGGTGATTGGAATGCAAAGGTTGGAAACAAAGAGGAAAGATCAGTAGTTGGAAAACATGGCTTTGGTAATACAAAAGATTATGGAGAATACACAGAAATCATATTGACTTAATCAGTGGAAAGACACAGTGGAAAAGCTCCATCTCATCAACCAAAACAAGGCTGGGAGAAACGGTGGAACAATCAACTGCTCATCTGCAAGTTCAGGCTGAAGCTGAAGAATCTTAAAACAAGCCTCAAGAGTGAACATATGACCTTGAACATATCCCACCTGAATTTGGAGACCATTTCAAGAACAGATCTGATGCATTAGACACTAATGACTGAAAATTAGAAAAGTTGTGGGATGACATCAGAACATGATACAGGAAGAAAGCAAAAACTCATTAAGACAAAAAAGAAGTAAAAGATCAAAATGGATGTCAGAAGAGACTCTCTAACTTGCTCTGCAGCATGAAGATGCTAAAGAAAATGTAAGAAGCAAGGAGGTAAAATTGCAGAACAGAAAATTTCAAAGGGCAGTTCAAGAAGAAAATGTCAAACATTATAATGAAATAGGCAAAAATCTGTAGTTAGAAAAACAAAAGGAAAGAACTCACTCAGCATTTCTTAAGCTGAGGGAACTGAAGAAAAAATTCAAGCCTCAAATTGTAATACAGAAGAATTCTTTGGGCAAAATATTGAATGATGCAGAAAACATAAAAAGAAGATAGAGGGAATACATAGAGTCACTGTACCAAAAAGAAATGACTGATGTTCAACCATTTCAAGAAGTACCATATGATCAAGAGGACTGAAGGAAGTAGTCCAAGGTGCCCTGAAGGCAATGGCAAAAAATAGGCTCCAGGGAAGGATGGAATGCAATTTGAAATCTTTCCACTGAAAACACTCACTCATCTATGTCATGAAATTTGGAAAACAGCTACCTGGCCAGCTAATTGGAAGAGATCAATATTAATGTCCATTCCAAAGAGAGGTAACCCAATGGAATACAGAAATCATAGGAAAATATCATTAGTATCACATGCAAGTAAAATTTTGCTAAAGATAATTTTAAATTGCCCACAATAATACATTAACAGGGAACTGCCAGAGGTTCAAGTTGTATTCAGAGAAGGACATGGCTTAAGAAATATCATTGCTGACGTCTAATGGAGCTTGACTAAAAGCAGAGAATGCCAGAAAGATATTTACCTGTGCTTTATTGACTATGCAAAGGTGTTGACTGTGTGGATCCTGACAAGTTATGGACAACATTGTGGACAATGAGTATTCTGGAATTGTGCTCATGAGAAGCATGTGCAGTTGTGCAAACAGAACAAGAGGACACTGAATGGTTAAAAATCAGGAAAGGTATGTGCCAAAGTTGCATTCTTTCACCATACTTATTCAATCTGTATTTTGAGCAAATTATCAGAAAAGCTGGAATCAGGATTAGAGAAAGGCTGATTAACAACCTGCAATATGCAGATGATACAACCTTGTTTGCTGAAAGAAGATTTAAAATACTTATTTATGAAGATCAAGACCACAGTCTTCAGTGTGGGTTGCACCTCAATGTAAATTAAAAATCCCACAACTGGACCAATAAATACCATCATGGTAAATGGAGAAAAGATTGAAGTTGTCAAAAACTTCATTTTGCTTGAATCCATCATCAACATTCATGGAAGCCCCAGTCATGAAATCAAATGATATATTGTATTAGGCAAATATACTGCACAAAATCTCTTTAAAGTGTTCAAACTCCTATAATCCATGTAGGCGTTTGAACACTAAAGTGTGTCTGACACAAACCATTGTATTTTCAGTAGCCTCATATGCATGTGAAAGTTGGACAGTGAATAAATAAATAAGATGGTAGAAGAATTGATGAATTTAAGTTATGCTTTTGTAGAAGAATATTAACAATACCATAGATTGCCAGAAGAACAAACAAATCTGTGTCGGAAGAAATACATTCAAAATGTTCCTCAGAAGCCAACATGACCACAATTTGTCTCTCATAATTCAGACATATTATCAGGGAGTACATCATGATTGGTAAAATGGAGGGAGAGCAAAAAAGAATATGATCCTCAACATGATGACTTATCACAGTGGCAGCAATGATGAACTCAACTGTAGAGCAATTGTGAGGATAGTGCAGGGCTAGTCGGTGTTTCACTCTGTTGTACATAGGGTCACTATGAATTGGAACCAACTCGATGGCACTTAATAACAACAAAACATGTGTAATTAGCCATAAGGGTGAGTCAAAAATATCTGCACGTGGCTGTAGAATTTTTGTAAATCAACTTTTCGTAAAATAACTGCATCATTTTTTGACATAATCTCCTTGCTTTTCTGTACATTTTGTCCATCTGTAAACAAACTTCTATATTCCCTTATTTTAAAATGTTTTAGGCTGAACTGTGTGCCCTGGATGCACCACTGTCTTCACTTGTTCATCAGAGGTGAATCTTCATCTGCAAAGGACTACTTTCAGTGTGAACAGAGGTGTGGGGATGTGCATTGTCAGGTAAAATGACAAAACCCTTAGATAGCAGTCCTCAGAGTTTAATCTGAAGTTTAGGTTTCAGCTCTTCAGTGAGTATCTCACTGTAATTAGCACTGTTGATTGTTGAACATTTTTCCTAATAGTTTCAATACTGGCCCTTGGAGAATCCCAGAAAACTGTAAACATCAATTTTCCAGCTGCTGGTTGACTTTTGAATTCGCTCTTGGTTGGCGATTGAGGATGTTTCCCTTCTATACGCTGCTATTTGCTCACAGGTTCATAGTGATGAACTCATGTCTCATCACCAGTAACAAGTTTTTTACAGAAACTTTTACCTTTCTTCTATTATTGGTCCAAATTTTGTTTGCAGATGTCAAAACGCTTCTGATTATGTTCTATGAGTTATTTCAGTATCCATCCAGCACAAACTTTTCAAAACCCAAGTCTATTGTGAATTATTTTACAGGCAGGGTCATGACTGATTTGCAAATGATTTGCCACATAATCCACTGTCGCTTGTATATTCAACAGAGTCATTTCATGAGCATGATCAGTGTTGTCAACAGCGATGGATGTGGATGGACATTTTAATATAACTGAAGTGCGGAAAAATGTTTAACTCACATTGATTAGGTTCTTCGAGTTGTGCAATCATTCTCACACTTCTTCTCTGAGTTATCCATCCACCATTAATATAAAGTCCCTACTACCTGAGAAGTCCTGGTGTGGCACTGTAGGTTAATGTGCCAGACTGCAAAGCTGTTTGAACTGCAAGGTTGGCGGTTCAAGTTCACCAGCTGCTCCTTGGAAACCCTATACAGGGTCACTATGGGTCGGAACTGACTCGACAGCACTTCACAACAACAAACCTGAGGTCCCTGGTGTGGCACTGTAGGATAAGCACTGGACTGCTAACCACAAGTTGGTGGTTCAAACCAACCTGCTGCTCCTTGGAAATCCTATACAGGGTCTCTATAAATCAGAACCAACTCAAAGTCAGTACTACATGAGTTTCCTATGTATTCTTTCACATCACTGATGTTTATTTGATACCATATAAATGCTTCTTAAAAGAACATAGTGTTCAAGGCAGACATTTTTTACCAGTTAAGCCAAACTATTGTTTGACCTTTAGAAGACTTCAGAGAATAATTTTGGTTTAAGTTTATCTAAGGGCTATAGTTTCAGGAATTCATACAGCCTTTATGACTCCAGAAAGTCTAGAGTCTGAGAGAATTTAAAATTCCTTTTTGCATTTCCCTTCTTTTGATTAGGATTAATCTCATGGTCAGCAGTTCAAAACTACCAGCTGTTCCGTGGGAGAAAATAAGGCTTTCTGCTTCCAAGCCTTGGAAACCCTGTTGCTATGAGTCAGAACCAACTCTACAGCACATAACAACAACAACAATAGAATCTATTATCAAGATGTTCATTCATGGTTGTTGTTGTTGTTGTTATGTGCCATCAAGTCATTTCTGACTCTTAGTGACCTAGTATAGGATTTCCAAGGAGTGGCTGGTAAGTTTGAACCACTAATTTTGTAGTTAGCAATCCAGTGCTGATCCTACAGTGCCACATGAGGATTGAATAATCAGTAATAGTTGTTGTTGTGAGGCCATGGAATACTTGTGTTTTTGTGACAAACTTATTTCACTAGGCATAATGTCTGCAAGCTCCATCCATATTGTAATATGTATCAAGACTCCATTTATCCTTCCTGATGAATAGTATTTCATCGCATGTGTGTACCATATTTTGTTTATCTACTAATCTGTTGATAGGCTTTTAGGTTCGTTCTACCTTTTTGCTATTGTGAATAGTGCTTTAATGAACACTGGTTCTGAGTTTGAGTCTAAGTCTCTGTTTTCAAGTTATTTTAAATATATACATAAGAGTGGGATTACTGGGTCATATAATGTGATGTTGTTAAGTGTTGTTGAGTCAGTTCTGACTCATGGAAACCCTGTATAGGGTTTCCAAGGAGCAGCTGGTAGATTTTAACTGCCAACTTTGTGGTTCAAAGTCCAGTGCTGATACTACAGTGCTACATCAGCAGTCCAGGTCATATAATAGTTCTATTTGTCAATTTTTAAGCCACTGTTTTCCACAATGGCTGTACCTCAATTGGTTTCTGTGTTGACTAAAACATTTCACATGAACAGGCTTAAGTGAAGAAGTGTTCTCAGGAACTAAGACAATTAAAGTCCTCAGGATCACTTCCCTAAAGGAATAAATAATGTTTATTCATCTCTTGAGGGATTCACAAAAACTTCTGGAAAAACTATACTTCATTTCCTGAAATCTTCCATAAAGATTCCCAACCTGACTTAATTTTAGTGTCATATTGTTGATAGCTACAAATGAGCTAATTCACACACAAAGAATAAAAAGTCAGCGCCTGTGCACAATAGACACTGCCTAGTTCTGCATCATCCCATGATCAGTTTTGGATCAGAGTGTTGTAAGGGTTTTCATTGTCTTATTTTCAGAAGTTGATAGCCAGGCATTTCTTCCTAATCCATTTTATAGTCTGGAAGTTTCAATGAAATATGTTCAGCATCATAATCACATGCGAGCCTCCAGTGACAAATGGTTGGTAACTGTGTATGAAGTACATTAGCTAGGAATCAAATCTGTGTCTTCTGTATGTAAAGTGAGAATTTTATCTGTGAACCACCAATACCTCTTTTTATACCATTTGTACAGAAAGGGATTTACTCACCTTGATCCTTTGGTTCCACCTATACCTTCCAAGTTGTAGTCTCTGAGGAGAGATTGGGCATCTGGATGTTTTAAAAGCCCACAGGGGATTCTGATGTAACTCTGAGTGGGAAAGGCTGGTCCACAGTGTTCTATGGCAGATCCTTCCCCAAACTCTCAGTGATCAAACATGTGAATGTTTAATATATAAAGCAAAGCAGCAGATACAGTAATATGGTGTTGAGATATATTACAAGAACAGAAGGCATGAGTGTCCTGGGGAGACTCTTGTATCCCAGTCAAACCTAGTCACTGAAAGTAATGTCAGAGACAAGTTTCAAAGAATGAAGAAGAAGTCTCACCTCTACATTGGTGGTGGTGGTGATGTGCAGTGGAGTCAGTTCCAACTCATAATGACCCTGTACAGGGTTTCTGAGGCTCTGAATCCTTATGGGAGAAGAAAGCCTCATCTTTCTCCCATACCTCTACATTAGCAGTCTCCAAAGAATAGGGTGAGAAAGATGCTGCTGAGTTAAGGTGATTTCTCAATATTCAATATGATCTGAACACAGAACTTGTGAATTAGGAAATTTTTATTCTTTTATGTCACAAGTTCCCATCTTATGCTAAATATTGTCTACCTTGAAGACATACATATATCTTATGAGTTCCACAAAAACAAGATCCATGTATTCCTGGTTTTATTTATCTCATGGTCAAATCACACTTGTAAATGAATGAATTTCTCCAGTTCTATCATATGTAATTGAAGAAGCTAAGGCCTAGAGGCAGATAAAGTGGATGGTCTAAAATCACACAGTTCTTTATGGGCTGAACCCATCCTCAGAAGATGATCTAAGAATTATTGCTTTCCCTACTCTCCTATAACAGCATCCATGCAAACTCTAAATTACAGCACTCTTTCCAGACTTCTATGAACTTATCTGATTATTAATTATAATTGAAAACATATTTGAGCCTGATTTCTTTAAGTGGGTATGAACCTTAAATGACAGTAGAGAATGAGGCTGAACTAATAATGAAGTGATTCAGGATTAGTACAAAAATAACTAAATCCTTTAAAAGTTGGCCACTTACATTAGTATGTGAATGATGATGCTTTATTAACACCGTAACTTTAAATTTTATAAACATAATTAGATAATCAAGGAAATCAAATAATAATGGGGAAAACCTAGAGGTTGTGAATTATTGCATGTTGAGTTCTAAGAATTGTATCAAAGATGAATAAAGAAAGGAATTCAAGATGCTCTTCAATCATCATTGTAGAAGCCTGTAGATAGGATCTCAAAGATCCTATCAACCCTCAAACAATAATACCCAAACATTAATGGTATATTTCAAATTCACAGTATCATTGAAACAACACATTTTCAAGCACTAGCTGTCTACAAAAACAGAAAGCTGATAATTACCTTTAACTGATGTTTAAAAGTCTCAGTGTTGACACTTAGTTTCTTTTCCTCTCAGTTCTGAATCTGATATGCATAGCTCTATTATTTATAACTGACCTCCTCCCCACCAAAGACTGATTCATCCATCATAGCATTGGCTGGATTCAGTGTGGGGCTCTTCCACTGTGGCCTCGCTATAATTACTAGGAGGCTAGCATACAATTCAACAGGCCTTTACTGAGTGGTATCCATATTCAAAAGTCCCTGGGGGGGGTGGTGCAACTACTAGCCTACTAGCCTAAAGATTGGCAATTCAAACTCATCTATTGGCACCAGAAGATAGGCCTGAGAAACTATTTCTCAACAGCCACACCTTTGAAAAGCCGTTGGAATACATTTTCACTCTAAGACACATGGCAACACAAGTTGAAATTGACTGGATAGAAACTACTTTGGTCTGCTTTTTGTTTGGCCTTATTTAAGCATTGTACTTAGGTCAGACATGCAAAGAAGTTCCTCAGAAAGGAGGGATGGACAGTCACTTACCATCAGTGAATGTAAAGAAACAGGCTTGTTATCAGAGAGGTACAGATTAACACCTGCATGCAGATGAGTAGTTAAGGCTGACATGGAATGGAGGAAATCTAGGGAGAATTTGTCATTTGACAGTCCCTTGAAAATGTTTTTCATTTCAGAGAGTGCCTTTCATGCTGTGTAAATCAGCTTGGATTCTATTCTGTACTCTGGTGAGCCAGTAAAGAGAATTTAGCAGACTAGTTTGAGGGAATATATCTGTAAAGATGAATGGAGGAGGCAGAAGTCAAAGGCAGAGAAGAGATTTAAAAGGTTCTTTAGAAGATCTAAACTTGTACTTCTCACTGGCAGCACATGGAGCAGCAGCATCAACATCACTTGAGAAGGCTTTAGAGATACAGACTTTCAGGTTCCGCCCAGATCTGCTAACCTAGTATCATCTGCTGCTTTAATGAGATTCCCCATGGGACTAACACTTGAGAAGCACTTAGGATATTGGCATTATTGAATATCCTTGGTTTGACAAAGTTGGGACCACAATTCTGAGTAAGGCTGGAGCTGAAAGAGCTGGGACCGGCCCCAAGTTTTGAGTGAGGAATAAAAGAAATTTGAGGTTAATATGTTGTTGGTAAATGTCATCAAGTTGGTTCCAACTCATAATGATCAAGGATTTCCAAGGCTTTGCAGTAACAGAAAACCTTTCTCTCTCAGAGTGGCTAGTGGCTGAACCTTGTGGTTCACAGTCCAGTGCTTATCCAATAGAGCTATTGCACTCCCATGAAGCTAATGTACTGGTTACAAATAAACTCTGGAAGCAGTAGATCATCTCAAAATGCAAGGCCCCTGAGGGCCCATGAAAAATCAGGACTTGTTTGGAAATGAAAGGGTCACAAAAAACACACAGGTGAAACCAGGTTATGACTGGGATCAGGGAACCTGAAGAAACTGCACGCATGGGGCCAGGAGGTATAGTAGAGCAATGACAGGACCTTATCTGCACAGGTTACCAAGTTGTTCCAACAAGGCTATAGAAAGGAGACAATTTCAGAGTCATTATTGAGGAATAATCTGTAAACTGAATGACACCTTTTCACCTAGTGAGTGAGTAAAGAGGGAGGACCTGAAAATTACATCTATGTTTCCAACCTGCTGGATTGGGAGAAGGTGATGATAATTTACAAATACACTAAAGTCCCAACACTAGAAGTAGCTCATATCACAGCTGAGCAAAATTTCAGGATATTTTATTTGGAAAATGCACACAATCTATTCCAGGGGTCTTTATATGGGAGCCTATAAAAATGAATAAAACAATCTAAATATTTTCTAATTTAAAAAGACAAACAAAATAATTTTAAATGCTTAAAAAGGAACCTTGTAACAATTCCATGAACTTGCTGTTGCTGTTATTAAGTGCTTTTGAATCAGTTCCTAAATATAGCAACCCTATATAGGGTTTCCAAGGAGCAGCTGGTGTGTTTGAACAGGTGATCTTGTGGCTCACAATCCAGTGCTTATTCTAGTAGGTTATTATTATTCCCAGAAAACTGAGGCACGTAAAGGTTATTTAGCTTGCTACTAGGGAGTCCCGGTGTGGATCTGTAGAATAAGCACTGGACTGATAACTGAAAGGTCAGTGATTCAAACCCACCACCACTCCTCAGAAACCCTATACAGTGTTGCGATGAGTCAGAACCAACCAGATGTACTTAGCAATAACAACAATGGGTCACTAAGAGTCAGAGTAGATTCCATGGCGGTGGGTTTAGCACTGGGTTTGAAGGTGAAAATGTGTGTCAAAGTAGAACTATGCTCCATAGGGTTTTCAGTGGCAGAATTTACAAAAAGCGATTTCCTAGCTCCTTTTCCAAGTTGTCTCCGGTTGGACTCGAATCTCTGCCCTTTCAGTTAGTAGCCAGACACATTAACCATTTGTACCACCCAAGAATTCTTCAGCAATAGTACTTAACTCTAAGTATTGTCGGAGGAAATGGAATGACATAATTCACAAGAAGAACATAGTAAACACTGAATGATATTGCTGTCATCAGATCAGTACTACGACGAATACATAAAAATTCAATTTGAAAATGATGGTTCATCTTTTATGAACTGTCCACCAGACTCCAGCATATCTGTCTCTGTCTCCATCTTTCTCAATTGTGGGCTGAAAGATGAAGCCCAGGTTGGCAAGAAAAATCTCCTTTCAGTTTTCTTTAAATGAGCTCCAGAGGGCTTTTTTCCCTGGCCACTATTATTTATTCTGGCACACAAAATTTGCAGCAAGAGCTATTAGCAAAAACTCCCAAATCACATGGGTATCAATAGAATAAAGACCTTCCAAGATTTCATATCCTGCTTATGCCTCAGATCCAAAATGTCCACTGACTGCCGTTTAGCACCACTGATGACAGTGCAGATATTTCAAGCTGCAATTCGGCTCTCACTGCAGCCCGTCTGAGGTTGTTTTGTCCCTGGACTATTTTTGCTTACATGGTTGCTCTCAGCCGCAGACATTCAAATGGAAACCAGAGAGATCCAAATATTTGGGAGGAACCTATAAACAAATGTAGGAAGAAGCCTCCAGTCTGACCATGGCGCCCACAAAAGTTTCTGTCGACAGAATATAAGGGTCTGGATTCCCCATCCCTGCTACTTGAGAACTTGCCTAAATCTTTCTTTGATATTTTGCTTCTTTACACTGTGATAAAAAATGGGAATTGAGAGATTGGGGAGTTTGCTTAGTAAGGGGTGTATACATGTGTATATGTGTTTGTATAAGTGTATTGTGTATATACATATATGTGTGTACTTGTGTGTAGGAGTCAAAATCATTCCGTCTTTGAGGTCCTACCATTTTATGCTTAGGGAGAAAATGCAGTGCAGGTCTCATGCTTTTGTTGTTGATAAGTGCCATAGAGTCAGTCAGCTCTGACTCATAGCAACCCAGATAGGGCTTCCAAAGGGTGGCTGGTGAGTTTGAACCGCCAGTCTTGGGGTCCAAACTGACCTTTTATATTAAAAGTCAGGCAAACAAAAACAGGTCCCTAGTTCCTATGTAGTACAAATGATTAATGTACTCCAGCTGCTAATCCAACCGTTGGAGTTTTTAATCTAGTCAGAGGTGTCTCACAACAAAAAGCCTGATGACCCATTTCAGAAAAATCAGCCACTGAAAATCCTATGGAGCACATTCTACTCTGATACATCTGGGGTCACACTGAGTCAGATCCAACTGCAAATGGTAAAAAATTGGTTTTGAAACTTACAGAAAGACATAAAGCCAAGTTAACCTATTAATCATTAAAAAAAAGAAAGGTTGAAATAGACTGTAAATATTGCATGAATGTCATCAATTTGGGGGTCAAGTACCCCCAAACTTTGTTAGCACACAAACACCACTATCCATTCCCTGTACAAAAGCTAACCTGCCATCCAGCCAGTTCCCACCGTAGCAACCCTACAGAACAGAATAGCACAGCCCTCCTATAGGGTTTCCAAGGTTATAATCTTTACCAAAGCAAACTGTCACATCTTTCTCCCATGGAGAAACCACTGTTCTTTTGATCAGCAGCTGAGCACTTAGCCATTTCACTACCAACACTCTTTAAATGTTGCTGTTGTTGTTATGGAGTTGTTGTGGAGTCGGGTCTGACTCATAGTGACCCTGCATAGGGCTTCCGAGGCTGTAAGTCTTTATGGGAGCAGAAAACCTCATCTTTCTCCCACGGAATAGCTAGTACTTTCGAACTGCTGACCGTGAGATTAGCAACTGGATTTGTAACCACTATGCTACCAGAGCTCCTTAGACTCTTTAAATAGAGCTCTATTTCTAAAGAATTCAGAAACGTGACATTAGTACACAGCTTTCCAAACTTCCAATGTTCATTCCACAATGTAAGCTTCTTTTTCCTCCCTATCATTAACTGGACCATGTTGTTGTTGTTGTTATTGCTAAGTGCCATTGAGTTGGTCCCAACCCATAGTGATCCTGTATAGGGTTTCCAAGGAGCATCTGGTGAGCTTGAACCGCCGACCAAAGCAGTTCAAACGGCTTTGCAGTCTGGCACATTAAACCACAGCACCACACCATGACTGCATACTCAGCCCAAAAAAAGTGATGAAAGATGAGGAGGGAACCTAAACCATCAGACTTCTCTGGCCAAGTGTCTTTTGTAGGGACATAATTGTAACCAACTTACCAGTAGTTTCGTCCATCACAATCTGGGGTCATATTAACTCATCAGCATGTTGTCACCTTTTAACAAACCCCAGTCTCTTACACCCTAGAGAGAAACAGAAGAGTCTTATCTGGGACTTGCTGTCCTTAATGAGAACATTGGCCCACTGGATCTAAGAAGAAAATAAATAAATAAATAAAAATAAATTATAAAAATAAAGCAGTAAAACAGAGTGTCTTCCCAGGTGTCCAAATCTTTACTCATGTGACTATTAAATGCATATATCTTTGAAGACTACCTGGAAGATGGCGTGCAGCCTGCCAAAACAGAATCAACTTCTAGAACATTTTCACCTTTTCGCCTTCCAACAAATTGCTTGTTTTCCCATCTGAACAATGACCTTATTGTTTGTGCTAAAGTACAGTACATGACTAGTCATGTTAGGAAGTGAATGAATTGTGGTGCTGTCAACAAGATATTTTTTCCCACATACCTATTATATCTAGGAATTCTTTCCAAAGTTAGAACTTTGAAGAAACAGTACATTGCTTTCATCTACTTTCATTACTGAGAATTTTATTAGCGTTTAAAATGAAGCTTCTTAGCAACGTGAAATTACTCTGTGTGTGTGTGTGTGTGTGTGTGCGTGTGCATGTGCGTACAGGTTTCTTAGTTTATGCATATGAATACTTTGTCAAAGCCTGCTAAAAATGTTGGTCCGTGATACTTTCTGTGCTTTATTTAAACTTAGGTTGTAATTCTCTGTAAAGATTCCGTTCACTCACTTGGATTAGAGTATATGGTCACATCATAAAAGTTTAGTCTGAGATACCAGTAGAGATGCTGTTAAGTTAATTCTAACACAAGGGGATTCCCTGTGGGTCAGAGTATAACTGTGCTCCATTGGTATTGAGTTGCTGATTCTTTGGAAGTAGATTATCAGGTCATTCTTCTGAGGAAGTGCGGGTAGACTAGACAGGTGAGATGGCTTAATCTTTAGCTGCCCTTCAGAGTAACTCAGGTGAGAAAGAGCAGCTGTCAGCCATCCAGCTATTTCTAAGCCAGATGATCCTAACTTTTAATTAACCTGGCAAAGATCAAAAACAAATCAGACATTTTAATTAAAGGTTGGAAAAACGTTCAGGTCAATGAGATATGGAACAGAAAAACCAACCCAACATTCTACCAAGCATGGCCCCAACAGAAATTGTTGCTTATTGTTAAGTGTGATTGAGTCACTTACAATTCGTAAGAACCTTAGTTCGGGTGTGGATCTGTAGGATGAATACTGGACTGCTAACCAAAAGGTCACAGGTTCGAACCCACCAGTTGCTCCTCAGAAACCCTATGTTGGTAGTGGTAGTTGTGTGCCATGGGGTCGGTTCCAACTCATAGTGAACCTGCATAGGGTTTCCAAGGCTATAAATCTTTACAGGAGCAGAAATCCTCATCTTTCTCCCACAGAGCTACTGATTTTTATGGTTAGCATCCCAGATCTTAATCCACTGTGCTACCAGGGCACCTTTCAGGAACCTATATTGGGTTGCTATGAGTCAGAACCAACTCAAGGGCACATAACATCATCAACAACAACAACATATACAACAGGGGTTGCTGGTGTAGGATAAGCACTGAACTGATAAATGAAAGGTTGATATTTCAAACCCACTGGTCACTCCTCAAGAACACTATACAGGGTCACTGTGAGTCAGCACCTACTCAACAGAACTTAACAACAAAAGTACAATAATATAAAATATCCAGTCTTGCTCCACCCTTACTATCTTACTTTGTTTGAGCTCAGGCACTGTATCAATTTATTCTTATTGAAATTCTTCCTCTTTTTTGCTGACCCTCTACTTTTCCAAGTATAATGTCCTTCTTCAGGGACTATACCCTCCTGATTACATGGCCACAAAACATGAGAGGAAGTCTTACCATAGTCACTTCTAAGGAGCATTTTGGATGTACTGCTTCTAAAGGAGAGTTGTTCCTTCTTTGGAAAGTCCATGGTATCCTCATTAGTCTCTGCCAATACAATACTTTAAGTACATCTTTTTTTTCCTTTGGCCTTCCTTATTCATTGTACATGTTTCAAATGCAGATAGGGCAGTTGAAAACGTCAAAGCTTGGGTCAGGCATAGCTTAATCCTCAAAGTGAGATCTTTGCTTTTTAACATTTAAAAAAAAATGTTAACATTTTCTTTAAAAGACCTCTTTAAGAGGTCTTTTTGCAGAAGATTTTCCTAATGCAATATGTCATTTGATTTTCTGACTGTTGCTTCCATGGGAGTTGATTGCAGATCCAAGTAAAATTAAATCCTTGACACTTTCAGACTTTCTCCATTTATTGTGATGTTGCTTATTGGTCCAGTTGTGAGGACTTCTGCTCTCCTTATGTTGAGATATAACCAACAGAAAATAAGTCATTTATTTCTACTACATTAATTGACAACAATTAAAACACAACTTTGCATATAATTAGATCAAGTAGCTTTTGTGCAACACCCATTTGCAGCCCCAGCTAATGCTATGCCCACACTATCAAACATCTGTACATCCCACATGTTCACCAGATGCTCTAACAAATCTCTCTTATCACATGGACCTCCAGTCTTCAGTTTCTGTCCTTCATTTTCATTTGTTTCTTAAAATCATATATCCCTCTTTTTATTTAATTTATTTCAACTTGGAAGGAGAGGTGTGATAAATAAGATAAAATAGATCACTTCTGGAGCCACAAGGGCCAAATTTACACTTCAGTCCTTTGTATGCTCACAATTCTAGGGCCAAATCAAATTTTCCTTAATATTCCAATTTTAGTTGTTTTGGAGTTAATTGCCTTAGAGTTGACTCTGACTTGGGCCATTTTCATGCTCATCAGTATCTTTTAGCCCATTGTTGCAGTCATTGTGACAATTCATTTCATACTTTATATACAATCTTATTGATATCTACATGAAAGTGATGAGTTACTGATTCTCAGAGAAATTTTAAATGTTTCTCCTAGTTGAGAAATAGGAAGATATAGTGCTCTTCTCTGTCTAGTTTTCAGGCTAGACTGTTGACAAAACATTCACATCAATTTTCAAGGAAAAAAATAATCCTATTCATGCTCTAATGGAAGAGGACCTACTATCAACAGGAGAAACAATAGCCAACACCATAGACATTGCAATTGATTCACGGGCCCAATTCTGACTGAAAAATTAAAGTTGAACATACTTTTCACTCCATGGGTGCTAAAACTTTTGCACTCAGATTAGCCACAAACAAGAAAAGAGCTTTCCAGGGAAAATTAAACAAATAGGAACAAGGTACTGAAGCATTTATTAGAAAGATTGTAAGAGGAAATGAAACATGGCTTCACTAGTACAATCCTGAAAACAAAATACAAACAAAACAATGGGTACCAAGAAGTAGAAGCAGTCCAGTCAAAACAAAAGTACAAAGAGCAAATGTCCTGGGAACAGTTATTAGGAATACTCAAGGCATTTTGCTTGTTGAACAAAGAACAAAGAAAAAAAAAGACATTTTTCTGGTTGGCCAAAAAACAATAACATTTGCTTACTAGGAGAGTGTTTTGAGAAAGTTAGTCAAAGCTTTAGCAGGAAAGCATCACCAGAGAGTCATTCTGTACCATGATAATGCTTCTGCTCAGTCTTTCCATCAAGCAAAGGTACTTTTGTGAGAGTTTTGATGGGAACTCATTAGGCTTTCACCCTACAGTCCTGATTTGGCACCTTCTGACTTCCTTTTGTTTCCTAATCTTAACAAATCTCTAAAAGGCACCCATTTTCTTTAGTCAGTAATGTAAAACAGACTGCATCAATATGGTTGAAGCCCCAGGACCCTCAGTTTTTTAAGGATGGACTAAATGGCTGGTATCATTACTTACAAAAGGGTCTTGACCTTGACAGAGCACATGTTGAACAATCACATTAGTATTTTTTTTATCTTTTAATTCCATTTTCCACAAACTTTTTGAAGTCCTCTGCTAGATGGGTTCATAGTCACTAAGAGACCCAAAAAAATGGTTTATGTCAGAAATGAAACTAGAACTCAGTTATCTAGACTAATAGTTTATTCCTCATTTTACAGCATTTTATTATACTAAAGTAGTGAAATGACTAATAACTTATTCCATGATTAATTTAAGAATTATCAGATATAACCCGTATTTTCTAATATAGTGTCTAAGAATACTATATCTATAAAACATATGTGAATAGCTTTGAACCAAACATAAAAATTTTAATTCTCCTGCCTGGTGTTTTAGGAGTTAGGATTTTACACTGTTGGAGAGCCTAATGCAGGCAAGGCATTTGTTGGGAAAAATAATTGACTATGATGGATGGACATGGGTGAAATCTTCTTAGAGTTGTCATATTTAGCAAATAAAAATACAAATTGTTCAGTTAAATTTGCATGTGCTGCTGTGGCGCTTTGGGTTAATACGCCAGACTGTAAACTGTTTGAACTGCAAGGTCGGCAGTTCAAGTTCACCAGCTGCTCCTTGAAAACCCTATACAGGGTCTCTATGGGTCAGAAATGACTCAACAGCAATTAACAACAACAACAACAACAATTTCTAATATTAGTCATTGTTAGAAATTAGTCATTGTTCATTTTAAGTTCGAATTTAACTGGACCCTTTGTATTTTTACAAAGACTAATTTCTAATATGGAGTATTGGGGTGGCACTGTAGGATAAACACTTGGCATCAAGGTCAGTTTGAACCAAATCAGCAGTTCAAACTTACCTGGCACTTTTTGGAAACCCTATACAGGGTCAGTTATGAGTCAGAACCAACTTGACCACACTTAACAACAACAGTTTCTAATATAAGTGTGTCCAATGCAATTTTGAAATACATTTATGCTAATGTAAAGAGCACCTTCTCTTTCATTTGACAACCATAAATCTACTTAAAGTTTCAATATACATACAAATTTAATATATACTTGTATGTATATTCGACAACAAAAACAACTGTCTTTAATATGCATACAAAAGAATATACATATAAAGCATAACTGACATGCTTGATGTGTGTAAATGTATGCAAATCATAATAACAATGTATTTCTAAAGACTGTTTTTCAGAGTAGAACTATAATTATTAAGACTAGAAAATATTTATATAAGGACAAATATAACATTTGGCATAATAAATCTTCAAAAATAAGCTTAGATCACTTATTCACAAAATTATACAAGTAAGTAATTATAGCAGGACTTTATATGCATATATGGCAATTATGCCATATATGCATATAAAGGAGCTCTGGTAGTGTAGTGGTTACGAATCGGGCTGCTAACCTCAAGGTCGGCAGTTCAAAACTACCAGCTTTTCTGTGGGAGAAAGATGAGGCTTTCTGCTCCCGTAAAGATTTACAGCCTTGGAAACCCTGTGCAGGGTCACTATGAGTCAGAACCAACTCCACAGTACATAACAACAACAACATGGAAATTAATCCCAAGGTATAGGTTGAATGAACAGGAACTAAATCTTAGAAATGTAAAAGGTTCTGGGGTTGTTGCATGCCTTTTGATGGGCTAGAAAGTGAAATTTAGAGTAGGAGACCTCTGGAAGAGGATGTCCATTGAGTGAATATGATAAAAGGATATGGTTTGGTGGCCCCAATAAATTCTTTTCACCAACTCTCAGAGAGCTCTATTATTGACCAGCAGAGAACACCAGTGAATTCTATTCTGTACATACTCTTTCTAGGAATCTCAGTCTCAGTGCCCATGAGCACATATCAGACTCCAAAGTCTGAAGGGAAGACATAAACGAATAGCTAGGAAAATCCAAACTTTCAGAAGTGAATTATTTAATATAAAAATTACATAATGTAAAAGGTTTGTGTCGATACAAATTAGAAGACAAGTAGAAAAGTTGATGCCTGTTTGGCTCTATCAACAGCTGTTAGTGGAAAGGAATTTTAAAAATAAATAAATAAAAAAGAAACCAACAACAAAAACAACTTCCTTCTAAATCTGGTCAAGCTATCTGTGAAAGCTGGTTCCCATTACATGTTTGTTAATTCAATTTATAAAAGCTGAAGCCCAATGGCTGCTGTCTGCAGGACACAATAGGGTCTGTATGAGTACAGGCTGGCCCCCTGCCAGCACGTGGTGTCATACAGACTGGTATCTTGTATGTAAACATTGTTTGAATGTCTAATAATCAAAAATGTTTTAAAAAATCTTTATGGCTCCAATATCCTTATAATGCAAAACAAACATTAAACTTCCTGTGTTCAGTTCCTGTGTTCAGGCTGAGGGCCTTCTTGTTGGCAACTGAATGTGAGTGGGGGTTTTGTTTTACCACTTTCATCAGGTCAAAGTTTTCACTTCCTCCAGGGAAAGAGAAGAGGTCATTCTTGAAGGGCAATCAGCTCAGTTTTATGTTTTATTGTCACTGGACTGGGGCATTACATTTAAAGAATTTCTCATATTACAGAATATTTTCTTCTCAGTTAAATATTGACTATGTATAATTTTGGGCTATATAACTAGATTAAATACTGAATAGGTATAATTTCAGGGCTCATAGGTATCATATGGATATGTTAAAACAATCATAATTTTTAAATTTTTAAAATTAAGTGTTTCAATTATATATGCATATCAATATACCTGTGTTATAAAATTCAGTAACATTTATAGAGTAAAGTTAATGGTCTGTTTATAAAATAAATTAGATTGAATAAAAATACTTGTTATCACAATTATTAATATGTTCTAAAGTTTAAGGAAGCCTTAAAAATTTGAAGAAAAGGTTAAAGAAGAGACTAGTCATTCTCTTTTCCTAGCTCCCATTCACTCCATAAAGATTTCTCACACCACTTACCTACCCTTCCCAATCTACAGTCAGCAAGGCAATGAGAGAAGTAGGCAGAGACGAAGTTTGGCTATTCTGGCCTCCAAGGAGCACTCTGGCTGCACTTCTTCCAACACAGATTTGTTGGTTCTTTTGGTAGCCCATGGCACTTTCAATATTCTACTCTAACACCATAACTCAAAAGCATCAATTCTTCTACAGTTTTCCTTATTCATTGTCCAGCTTTCACTTCCATATGAGGTTATTGAAAATATCATGGCTTGGGTCAGGTGCACCTTAGTCCTCAGGCTGACATCTTTGCTCTTCAACACTTTAAAAAGGTCTTGTGCAGCAGACTTGCCTAATGGAATATGTCATTTGATTTCTTGACTGCTGCTTCCATGAGTGTTGATGGTTGATCCAAGAAGAATGAAGTCCTTGACAACTTCAATCTTTTCTTCATTGATAAGAATGTTGTGTATTGGTCCAGTGATAAGGATTTTTGTTTTCTTTACATTGAGATGCAATCCATACTGAAGGCTGTGTTCTTTGATCTTCATCAGTAAGTATTTTAAGTCCTCTTCACTTTCAGCAAGCAAGGTTGTATCATCTGCATATCACAGGTTGTTAATGAGTCTTCCTCCAGTCCTGATGCCAAGTTTCCTTCCATATAATCCAGCTTCTCAAATTATTTGTTCATCATTCAGGTTGATAAGTATGGTGAAAGAATACAACCCTGTCACACACCTTGCTTAATTTGAAACCATTCATTTTTCCCATGTTCTGTTCAAACAACTTCTTCTTGGTCCATGTACAGATTTCTCATGAGCACAATTAAGTGTTCAGGAATACTCATACTTCACAATGTTGTTCATAGCCTGTTATGATCCACACAATTGAAAGCCTTAGCATAGTTAATAAAACACAGGTAAACATCTTTCTGCTTTCACTATGCTATAGATACAGGAAAGTAACTGTAAGACACAATCCTAGTCTTCAGAAGATTTTAGTCCATGTATAATGTCCTGTTGTGGAGCTGTGGGTTAATGTGGTGGATTGTAAAGTTGCCTTGAACCACAAGGTTGGTGGTTCAAGCTCACCAACCCATCCTTGGAAACCATATACAGGGTTTCTGTGAGTTGGAACTGACTCGACAGCACTTAATAACAACAACAACAATGTCTGAACAATGACTTACCTCTGAGTTTTGGTCACTTTTCCCCTGTTGCCAATAATAAATGTAGGATCCCACTGGATGACCAGAGTACTAGTGTGGCACTGTTGGATAAATAAAGCATTGCTAACCATAAGTTTGATGGTTCAAACCCACCAGTCGCTCCTTGGAAATCTTATATAGGGTCTCTATTAATTGGAACCTATTCAACAGCACTTAACACCAACTGGTTGGCCATGAGGAAAATTACTGAAATAAAAGATAATCTCATCTATCTTTATTCATCAAGATCTATGTATCAAGTACTAAGCATTCAACCATAAGGTCAGTTTGAACTGTAGGGCTGGTGGTTCAAACTCACTAGCAGCTCCTTTGTACCCCTAAACAGGGTCACAATGAGTTGTAACTGAATTGTTGGCACTTAACAACAACAACCATGTCTAATCACAAATATTGATACTGGATTTTGAGTATATGTGTATGTGTTTATGTACAGAGAGACAGAGAGAGAGAGAGATTATATTTTTCAGTTTAATTTGAATAGTTCTAACATATTTGGTAGGGTGGATGGTCATAGAAAGAAAGGAAGACCTCAGAGAGATGGAATGGCAGAGTGGCAGCATCAATGGGCTCAAGCGTGGCAATGATAGTGAGGTTGGCCCAGGATCAGGCAGTCTTTCACTCTGCTGTGCCTAAGGTCACTATGAGTCAGTACCAACTAACAACAACAACATAAATAAATAATAACAGTGACCTAAAGGGTCAATCAAATGCCTAAATCATCCACAAAGGATTATCTTCACTAAACAAATGGTGCAATTAAGGGATTAAAAGTCAGAGCAATGTGCGATATAATGTGGAACAAATAATAGGTTAATTGCTGTTGTTCTTGCTTGTTTTGGTCAGTTTTGTTTTCCAGGCTTATCTGGTTGCCATGATATTTTGTGGATGTCATTTAGTTCCCAGTATAGAGGAGGATTTAGGCATGGAGAGAATGTGATTTGTTGATGACAAAGTTATCTGTATGCAATACTCATATGGAATTCATTTCTATTAAAATATGATGCCTTTTTTAGCCAATGAAATGCAATTTAAAAAATTCCTCTGTGCTAAAACCATCCTTATATCTCATTGCAAGACCAATCCAATTGTCTCAGAACCACAATCAGGAAATTATCAAAACTCTAGCTTGTAAATTTGTTAAAACAAGCACATTTTTCTGAAGCTTTATTAAATGTACTTTTTACTGAGTTCTTTTTTTCATTTGAGCAAATAGAGGAGCCAAGAGGCTGTGACAAACGCTCTATATGGCATCAGGAATGAAAAAGTTTGTATCTAAGGTCTAAAAGAAAAAAAAAATATATATATATGGACTTGGAACCTAAAGACCAGGCTCTAATATCATCATATTAGCTCTACCTTGATCTGTTTTTTTTTTTTTTTTAATGTTTTTATTGTGAATTGAGTGAATGATTATAGGGCAGATCATCAGTTTTTCATTCAACAAATCGTACACCTTGTTTCATTACAATGATTATAATCCCCTCTATGTGCCACCAGTTAACAGTATTTCTCTCTACTCTATTTGTTTTAGCTCTTTTTTTAAACAAAAAAATAACAACAACATTCAGGCATATATAATAATCACATGACCAAAAGGCACATTCTGCAAGTCTGCCTCCTGGCTGCCAGCTCTCAGTCCCTCTCTTTCCAGGAATCTAGAGTCCTCAGCTGCTCCCTGTCTCCATGTCCCCATCTCTGCCTTTATCTTTGGTGTTGCTGTTTCTCTGGATAAGGTCCTGCATTCCATTTGTGCTCTCCTCCCTTGATGGTCCTAGGGTCCTCTGTTTCTGGACTGCTCTGCCTCCTTCTTGATTGACACTGCCAAGGAGTTCAATGTCCCCTGAATTTCAGGTTCCAAGTCTTTTAGATGATGATTATGCAAGACTCACACTGCTATGGGGAGGGTTGAGTGTGATCAAGTATGTAAAAATGCTTTACAGGCTAACCACTAAATAAAGGTTGAGGAATGCTACAACACGACTTCGGTGTCTCCATATTAATGGGTGGAACCAAGCAGGACTCTAACTCTAACTCCAGGCAGAGCAATTGTTGTCCTCTCAGTGACCTACAGATATGTGTGAAGCACGTTACCTTATAGTCTCTCGGCTGTCAAACCATTTGAGCGTTTGCTGCTAAACCCTCAAGAAATGCCTGAGTCAACCACAATAATATTGAAATATTTTTCTTATTGGAATATCAAAAGATATATAGACAAGAAAAAGTCTAAATTCAATAATAATTATTTAAAAAATCATTAATAATTCATTCTCTATTAGCTTTTAAGGAGTCCTGGTGCCTTACTTTTTAAATTACACATATAATTAGATAATTATTAACAAAAAAAAGTTCAACTTAAACCTATGTAGAAAAGTTGGAACTTTTTAGCAAGTAAATAAACTTAACTAATAGAAATCATTGTAAATGAGCATTCAACTTTGCTGTACAATTCCTACCAGTCAGGTGAGTTTTTACAAAATGAAATTATGTATTTTTCATAAAATAAAAAGAATAAAGGACTTCTTATAGTAAGACAGCATTTCTTAATGGAAACAGATTATAGAGATAATTTGCTTATTCTTTCTTTCTGGGATCCCGATGAAGATATAATGCTACATTTCTGAAGCTGTGGCATAATTACTCCCAAGAATATGGTGTTATGCCTAGGAGAACTAAGGCCACAGATGACTTAAAATATCAACTTTACTTAACAATTTTGGGTAAAGTGTACATTGTATTAATGCAAATACATGTCTTATGAAATAGGAGTGAGATGTGTATTTAATTTTACAATCGAACTTGTCAAGAAATGTCCTGTTGTAGTGAGCCTTCATCCTAAACCTCAGGAGCAATGAGGTCTGTCGCAGAATTGTATGAACTGCTGACATAATGACAATATCTTCAAGAACAGTTCTAGAGAAAACACTAACATTTTGCAATGTAGGGATATCTATCCTCCATAAAATATATATACATATTTTTAATAAATCAAGGCCAAGTCACTATAATATCACAAATTTCCATTATCAGGGAACAAAAATAAGGCAGTTCTGGTTGCTTTGGCTTAATTCTTTCTATAAAAATTGAATTTATTCTCAAAATTGGTCCTAAGAGAAACAGCATCATATACCAAAGAGTCTTAGGAGTCAAAACAAATCAAAACAAACAAACAAACAACAACAACAAAAAAAAACTGGTAGTAACTTCAGGGGCAAAGGGCCAAGAATCTGGGAATTGATTAGTTACGTAGAATGCATATATACATTGATGTCTGTAAACAAGATGGTTGCATGGATTTAAATAATCATATTCTGTCAAATTGTCCTACTATGGTGGCTTGTACGCTGCTGTGATGCTGGAAACAATGTCACGAGTAATTTAAATACCAGCACGGTCATTCATGGTGGACATGTTTCAAAAGATATTCCAGACTAAGATAGAATGGGAAGAAGGAGAGACAGAGTATTTCTGAAAGTTTAGCAACTGAAAACCTTATGAATAGCAGCAAAACACTGTCAAATATAGTCCTGGAAATTGAAAAC
>NW_006408598.1:5662468-5688635 GCF_000296735.1 Chrysochloris asiatica
AGCACATAACAACAACAACAGTTTACTGAAGACCAGCTGGTGATCTTGAACCATGAACCTTGTAGTTCAAACCAACTTTGCAGTCCAACCTGTTAATTACGGAGCTAAAATAAACTGGTATTAACCATTTTTAATCTGAAAATCATATGATTACTATGCCATAAATGAAAATTTAAAGATGTATGGTGTAGCATTCATCAGCATAAAGCACATTTCAAGATCTATTTTGAAGTACAACATTGTCTGTGATAGGATAATATCCATAGGCCTATAAGGAAGAACATTAATACCACCATTATTCAAATTTTGCACAAACCATTAAAGCCAGTGATGATAAAATTGAAGCATTCTACCAACCTCTTCAATCTGAAATTTATCAAACATGCAATCCATATGTATTATAATTACTGGTGATTGGAATGTGAAGGTTAGAAACAAACAGGAAGGGTCAGTGGTTGGAAAATATGACCTTGGTGATAGAAATGATGCTCAAAATTGTATAATGGAATTTTGCAAGATCAATGACCTGTTCATTGCAAATACTTTTTTAAAACAACATAAAAGATGAGTATACACATGAATCTCATCAAATGGAATACACAGGAATCAAATTAACTACATCTGTGGGAAGAGAATGTAGAAAAGATCAATATCATCAGTCAAAACACGGCCAGGGGCAGACTGAAACAGACCATCAATTGCTCATCTGTAAGTTCAGGCTGAGGCTGAAGAAAATTAAAACAAGTTCACAAAAGTCAAAATATGACTTTGAATACATTCCACCTTAATTTAGAGACCATCTCAAGAACAGATTGATCCATTAGACTTTAGTGACCAAAGACCAGAAGACCTTTGGGATGACATCAAGATTGTCATCCATACAAAAAGGAAAAGATCATCAAAAAGACAAGAAAGAAAGAAAAGGCTGAAACGAATGTCAGAAGACACTCAGAAACTTGCTCTCCAGTAAAGAGATGCTAAAGTGAATGGAAAAAATGAGGAAGTAAAAGAGTTAAACAAAAAATTTCAAAGAGCAACTTGAAAAGACAAAGTCAATTATGATAATGCAATGTGAAAAGATTTGAAGTTAGAAAACTAAAAGGAAAGAGCACATTCTGCTTTTCTCAAGCTGAAAGAACTGAAGAAAAGAATTCAAACCTCAACTTGCAATAAAGAAGAGTTCCATGGTTAAAATATTGAATGATATAGACAGCATTAAACAAAGATCTAAGGTATACAGAGTCACTGTAACAAAAAGAAATGACCAATGTTCAACCATTTCAAAAACTGATGGTACTGAAGGAAGAAGTCCAAACTACATTGAAGATATTGGTGAAAAACAAGGCTCCATGGATTGATGGAATAAAGATGGAAACAAACTAGTGTAGCACTGGAGGCATTCGCTCATCTATGCCAAGAAATTTGGAAGAGAGCTACTTAGCCAACCAATTAGAAGACATCCATATTTGTGACCATTCCAAAGAGAGGTGACCCAACATGATGTAGAAATCATCAAAAATATCATTAATATCTCATGCAAGTAAAATTTTGCTGAAGACAGTTCAAAAGTGGTTGCAAGAGTAATTTAACACGGACCTGCTCGATATCAAGCCAGATTCAGAAGAGGACATGGAACTAGGGGTATCATTGATGACACAACATGAATCTTGGCTAAAAGCAGAGAATACCAGGAATATGTTTACTTGTGCTTTATTGGCTATGCAAAGACTTTAAACTGTGTGGTTCATAACAAGCTATGAATAACATTGTGAAGAATGGGCATTCCAGAACACTTTATTGTGTTCCTGAGAAATCTATACATATTCCAAGGAGCAGTCATTCAAACAGAACAAGGGGATACTGAATGGTTTTAAATCAGAAAAAGTGTGCTCCAGGGCTGTATTATTTCACCAGACTTATTCGGTATGTATGCTTAGCAAATAATCTGAGAAGCTGGATTTTATGAAGAAGATCATGGCATCAGGATTAGAGGAAGACTCATTAACAGCCTGTGATATGCCGATGATACTATCTTGCTGGCTGGAAGTGAAAAAGACTTAAAATACTTATTTGTGAAGATCAAAGACCACAGCCTGGATTTCCCCTTAATGCAAAAAGCCTCACAACTGGGCCAATAGATCACATCATGATAAATGGAGACAAGATAGAAATTTTGAAAGTCTTAATTTTGTTTTCATCCACAATAAACACTAATGGAAGTAGAAGTCAAGAAATCAAACAGCGCATTTCATTAGGCAAATCTGCTGTACAAGACCTCTTTAAAGTGTTCAAAAACAGAGATATCAGTTTGAGGACTAAGGTGTGTCTGACCCAAACCATGGCATTTTCCATAGTCTCATATGCATGTGAAAGTTGAACAATGAATGAAGAATACTGGGGAAGAATTGGTGCATTTGAATTATGGTGTTGGAGAAGAAAA
Organism: Chrysochloris asiatica; assembly: GCF_000296735.1. Taxonomy (NCBI): domain Eukaryota; kingdom Metazoa; phylum Chordata; class Mammalia; order Afrosoricida; family Chrysochloridae; genus Chrysochloris; species Chrysochloris asiatica. The sequence continues at coordinate 5,664,909 of NW_006408598.1, forward strand.
TTGAAAGTACCATGGACTGCCAGAAGAACAAACAAATCAGTGTTGAAAGAAGGAAAACCAGAATGCAAAAATTCATCTCTCAAACTTTGGACACATTCTCTGGAAGGACCAATCCCTTGAGAATGACATAATGCTAGGTAAAGTGGAGGGTCAGCAAAAAAGAGGAAGACCCTATTGAGATGAAGTGGCAAAGTGGTAATAGCCAGGGGCTCAAGTGTGACATTTGTGACAATGGTGTAGAACCAAGCATTGTTTTGTTCTACTTTGCATAAGGTTGCTGTGACTCAGAACCAAGTCTATGGCTCTTAACACCAATATCATTAAAGTGTTAAAGAGCAAAGATATCATTTTGAGGACTAAGGTGCACCAGACCCAAGCCATAGTATTTTCATCACCTCATATACATGTTAAAGTTAGACAATGAATAAGTAAGACCAGAAAAAAATCAATTTGAATTATGGTGGTGGAGAAGAATATTAAAAGTACCATGGATTGACAGAAAAATAAACAAATCTATATTGGAAGAAGTACTGCCATAATACTTCTTAAAAGTCTGGATAGAAAGACATTGTGTCCCATTATTCAGACATATTGTCAGGAGAGACCAGTCCCTGAAGATGGACATCACATTTGGTAAAGTGGCAGGTCAGTGAAAAAGAGGAAGATCTCCATCAAGATGGACTGACACAATGCCAACAGCCATGGACTCAACAATAGTTGTGAGGATGGCACAGGACCAGACAGTGTTTCATTCTGCTGTGCATACGTCATTATGAGTCAGAACTGACTTGACGGCACCTAACAACAGCTTTCTTTCATACCACTATTCTCTGTTGGTATTTTGACAAGAGCTTGGTGACAGCTTTTGTCAACTTTTAGACTTAACTGAAGTGAATGTCATATATTCAGAATACCAAATCCGTCATTGGAAAATTTGGAAATACCAAGAAGCCTGGTGTATGACCTCATTCAGTTGGAGAGCAGCCAGTGAGTCTCACATGAAATGGGTCACCAGAGAGAGGGACAAACATTTTCTTAAAATTCCCCTTGTTTCTGCTTTGTTGTGGTTCTCACTTGTCATCAAGTCAGCTCCAGCCCAGGCTTCCATATGTACAACATAACAAAATGTTACCTGGTCCTGCAACATCTTCGTATTCATATTATTGGTATTTTTATTATTATTGGTTTGAGTACATTATTGTACCTAGTGTGTTGTTGTTAAGTGACGTCAAGTTGCTTCCAAATCACAGCGATTCCGTATAGGTTTTCTGAGGAGTAGCTGGTGGGTTTGAATGCCAACCTTATGGCTAACAGTCCATTGCTTATCTTACAGCGCTATACCAGGACTCCTCTATTGTGTTGTGCCTGCCAACCTATGGACCCCATCTTTCAATATTTTATAGAACAATTTTTAGTAAGGATCGTAGGATTTTCGTTGACTAATTTTCAGAAGTAGAACAGACCTGTCTTTCTAGTGTGTCTTGGTCTGGAAGCTATGTTAAAACCTTTCTGCCATAGGTGATCATGTTGGTGTTTTAAATATTGGCAGAATAGCTTTCAGCATCATAACAACACATTAGCTGCCATAGAAAAGCTGACAGACAGACAGACAGATGGGTGGTGGTGATTCTGCTTAAGACACAAATGTTTGATCAGTACTACACATCAGAAGGAGCTCTCGTAGCATAGTGGTTATGAATCGGGCTGTGAACCTTAAGGTAAGCAGTTCAAAACTACCAGCTGTTCCATGTGAGAAAGATAAGGCTTTCTGTTCCTATAAAGATTTACAGCCTTGGAAACCCTGTATAGGGTCAGTATGAGTTGGAACCGACTCCATGGCACATGACAACAACAACAACACATCAGACAAACCTTTTTTTTCTCCCCACAAAAATCAAATCCCCTAGGTTGTTAATAAACAACATACTAAAATATAGTTCTATAGTGTACTAATTTTGAATCAAACCAGTACAGATTTTTTTCAGTTTTTCATTTGCAGAGTTTTGGAAAAGGAGATTTTTTTTCTCTAAACTTATTGGATGAGATAATCTTTGTGTTCAGCTGCATCTTGCAGGTTGAACTTTCTGTGTCTCCCCTGCCACTTAAAGTTGAATCCATACAGCAGCAGCAGTAGAATCCCCTGGCGGCTTGTTAAAAATGTAGAATTTCAGTTCCATTCCCAGGACTGCTGCTAAACCAGAGCCTGAATGTTAGTCAAATCCCTTTTGTGGGTCTGCTTTCTACGTACATTAAAGCCAGAGAAACACTGCTATCGAGCAATTTCGAAAAATAGAGCAAAGGACAAGGACAGAGATGGTTTTAACCTAAAAATATTTAAGAACACTTGTTGAAGTTCAATCACCTTGGCCCTTGAAAGACTTTGCTGTTGTTTCCAAGGAACATGTGCTCTAGGGCAGGGATTTTTAACTAGAAAATTACACTTAAAGGCTGTATCTAAAACAAACTCTTTCTGGAATTATGAAAAGCAAAGATCTGTCTTTTCTTCGTCTATGGATAATTTGTATTTGCATCAAACTTGCCCAATGGAGATAGGGATGGTAAAAATTTAGAGCATTTTATTTAATCAGTCCCACTGCAGAAAAACAGCCCATTTCCCAGCTGCAGCTGAGAACATATCATCCCGTTTCAGCTGACAAATAACAGGAGATTTCCCAAATTACTAATTCCCAAGCCACTCTGAGTCCCAGGCACAGATTCCAAATACAAACAAGACTTGAGTTGGGAAGGAAAAGATGAAGCCTAAGCCTTAACAAGCAAAATGCACATGTTAATAAGAACTGTGTTTGGCCTCAAGTCCATGTAAGGTATGGATCAACCAGCATGAGCAAGGTTCCCATCGGAATCTTCCCAGTGAACAGCCATGAGTCATGCCCAGAGCCATCTTGTTCCTGCAAGAAAAGCATAAATCATCATCCATTCTTAAAAATGATGCCAAAAGTGCATTTTATTCAAATGAATTCCTTAAAGTAATTGCTGAGAAAATAATACAAGAGCAATCAACTGACAACTGATTCTTCAATTTTCACATCTGGAAGGAAAAAAATGTGTCATGAAATACTTAAGTGGATTTCAGGGATACTGGGAATTCCTGAATGCACAGTTTCAAGAACACCAGAGCTGCTTTCATTCTTCTGAAGGAAAAAACTTGGTGCCTCTGTTACAACCACCTGGGAGCAAGGTTTCCTAGGCTTTATCCTGCAAACACAATCATGTTTTTCTTTCTTTTCTTCTTCCTTGTCTTTTCATTTTTTTAACCAACAGCATCAGAAAAGGAGTGGGGAGGGAGTATCTGTACATGGCTCCTGAAATATCTTTCTTTTTCTCCTATAGCCTTTCTACAACCATCAAAACAGCCTTTAAGTTCTTTCAGATTTGTATTAAACCTGATCTTGTAGAGTCCCTGTATGGTGCAAATAGTCAGTATGCTCAATGGCTAACCAAAAGGTTGGTGATTCCAATCTTTCTGGAGGTAGCTCAGAAGAAAGGCCTGGTAATCTACTTCCAAAAACCCAGACTTTGAAAACCACGGGGAACACAGTTCTACTGTGACACACACGAATTGGAATTGACTTGATAGCAACTAGTTTTGGTTTTAGTGTTTTTGTGATCTGTCTTTATAGTTCCGCCTGCTAACCTCCTAAGCTATTGTCATTAAAAGCTATATTTGTACAAGGATTATTTACACTAATTTCTTTATTCCTCATGTCCTGTATGGTTTGGGTTCCCCAGAAGTAGCTTTCTGAGACAGAGATTCAAGGATGAACAGTTTGTTTGGAAGTTGCTACCAGAAACACCAGCAGAAGAGTAGACTGCAGAAGGGGAAAAAGCTCCTAAAGATTATACCACAAAGCCAGCTAACACTGTGGTCAACTAGAGTTCAGTCCTACTGGGGAACTCTGGGAAACAGAACAGAGCATTCCTCAGAGTTAGCTCAACTGGGAACAAGAAAGCTTGAATATTCAGGTGTTCAATTCCATACATCAGTGTTTGAGGACTGTTTCTGGGGGCATTAATTCTTTGGCACTTTTGCATTGCTCAATTCTGAGTACTCTCTAACTCACCCACTGCTGTGAAGTTGATTCTCACTCATAGAACCCTTTAGGAAAGGTAGAACTGCCCCATAAGATATTTAAGACTATACATCTTTATGGAAGCAGATTGTCGTATCTTTCTCTCATGGAGCAGTTGGGGGCTCAAACTGTGACTTTTTGGTTAGTAGGTGAGTGTTTCATCACCAAGACTCCTCAGAGTGCTCTCCAGCCAGATAAAAATTAAAATCTCAAAGAGTTTTAAGCATTGATAATAACCAGGCTTTGCATTATAGAGCTGAGGGACATGGGAAACCAACAAGATTCACTACACCTTCCCTTTACATCTCTACTCAAGCCCTTGAAACAATGCCTAGTTCACCAGTGTGGCCATTTATAGAGTTTATCTTTCTTGACTTATTAGTTCAAATACTAATTGTCACCAATTCCTTCTTGAAACTTTTTCTTCCCTTAGCTTCTGAGACAACACATCCTCTAGCTGTTCCTTCTGTTCTGCCACTCCTTATCATTCTTGCTAGTTAATCTTCCTCCATTCAAACTTGAAATGTTAGAATCCCTCACCACATTATATTATAAAGCCTTTCTTCTCATCCTGTTCTCACTCAATGAGGGAGCACATCTTCTCTCATGGCTTGTTACTACCCTTGTCCTAATGACTACCAAATTTATACCTCCAGTGGCTCCACACTCTTACCAATGAGGTTAATGGCCTATATGATATCAAATGCTTCATGACTGCTTCAAGCAGAATGGTTCTAAAATTAAACTTCATCTTCTGGCTCTGCATCCCCAGACAGAAAAACAAAGGACTGTCCTTCATTTGATATTTTATATCTTAGAATAATACCATCTTCCACACAGTTGGAAAGCTGGGCACATGCCTCCTTCTCTCCAGTTTCCAAATCATTTATTTCATTATTAAATTTCATCAATTGTATCCTATCAACTGCTTAATTATTAAATTCTGCCATTTTATCTCCCAGTCAACCAACACCTCTTACATAGCCTCCTTTTCAGATTGATTCTTCACATTTTAGGCAGAAAGATCTGTTAAAAGGGATTTGGCCTCTCCTACCTCACCAGCCCTGGTGTGTGCTGTGGGTTAATGTGCCAAACTGCAAAGCCATTTGAACTGCAAGGTCGGTGGTTCAAGCTCACAAGATGCTCCTCAAAAACCCTATACAGGGTCTCTATGGATCGGAATCGACTCCACGGCACTTAACAACAACAACAACCCCACCAGTCCAGAGTCCTCGTTTGGTGCAATAAGTTAATGTGCCAAACTGCAAAGCAATTTGAACTGCAAGGTTGGTGGTTCAAACTCACCAGCTGTTCCTCGCAAACACTATACAGGGTTGCTATGGGTCAGAACCGATTCGACGGCACTAAACAACAACAACACCCCACCACTCTTCTGTCAGTTTGTCACACTGTGTTGGCTTTCATGTTGCTGTAATGCTAGAAGCTATGCGATCAGTATTTTGAATGCTGGCAGGGTCACCTGTGGTTCCAGCTGAACTTCCAGACTATGATGGACAGGTTTCAGCAGAGCTTTCAGACTAAGACAGAACAGGAAGAAGAAAAGTTGGACTATTAGTCACTGAACACCTTATTAAGAGCCGTGGAACACTGTCAGCACCAGAATATTGAATACTGAGACTTGATAAGTAGCAAAAGAATACTGTCAGATCTAGTGCCAGAAGAGGAGCTACTCAGGTTAGAAGGCACTCAAAATACAACTGGGGAAGAGCTGCCTCTTCAAAGTACAGTTGACCACGATGAAACAAACGGAATAAGGCTTTCAGGACTTCATTTACTGATGGGGCACAATTCAAATGAGAGCAGCTGTAAACATCAAATAACAATTGGAACATGGAATATACAAAGTATGACACAAGAAAAATTGGAAATGGTCAAAAATGAAAAGGAACACATAAATGTTGATATCCTAGGGATTACTGAGCTGAAATGGACTGATATTGGCCATTTTGAATCTGACAATCACAGGTTTTACTCTGCTGAGAATGGCAAACTGAAGAGGAATGGCATCACATTCATTATTAAGAAGAATATTTCAAGATCTATATTGAAGTATCATACTGTCTATGATAGGGTTATATACATATCTCCACAAGGAGTTCTGGTATGGCACAGTAGGATAAGCACTAAATTACTAACCACAGAGTCACTGTGAGTCAGAACTGACTCCACAGCACATAACAACAACAAGGAAGATCAGTTAATGCCACTATTATTCAAATTTATAGAACAACCACTAAAGACAGTCATGATAAAATTGAAGAATTCTACCAACATCTTCAGTCTGAAATTGGTCAAATATGCAATCAAGATATATTGATAATTACTGGTGATTGGAATGCAAAAGTTAGAAAATAAGAAGAAGAATCAGTAATTGGAAAATATGGGCTTGGTGATAGAAATAATGCTGGAGATTGCATGATAGAATTTTGTAAGACCAATGATTTCATAACTGCAAATACCTTTCTTAAATAACATACAAGATGATTATACACATGGACATCATCAGATGGAATTCACAGAAATTAAATTGATTACGTCCGTGTAAAAAGATGGTGGAAAAGCTCCAGACCATCAGCCAAAGAAAGGCCAGGGGCAGACTGTGGAACAGACCATCAATTGCTCTCATGCAAGTTCAGGCTGAAGCTGCAGAAAATTAGAACAAATCCACAATAGTCAAAATATTACCTTGAACATATCCAGTATTGGAACATTATCAAGAAAAAGGTTCACAATCAACAATGCTCATTACAGCAAGATGCTCACTAAAGACCTGAAGCTTAGGCTTTGGATTAAAGAGGACAGCTATCCAAGGGCATTGTGATCTTGCATGACAACACACATCCACACACCTCCGCCCACACTGTTGATATGCTGCAAAAACTTCATTATGAGGTGTTAAAGCATCCTCCTTAGAATCCTAATCTTGCTCCATTGAACTTTCACATGTTTGGTCCCTGAAAGCAGCCCTTCGAGGACTAAGATTCACCTCTGATGAAGAAGTGAAGACAGTGGTGCATTCGTGGCTCACAGCTCAGCCTAAAACATTTTTTAATAAGGGACTATGAAAGTGTGATGACAGATGGACAAAATATATTGAAACGCATGGAGATTATGATGAAAAATTATGTGTTTGTCTTTTCTATAAATTGACTAAGTAAAATTCTACAGACAGAATGCAGATATTTTTTGACTCATCCTCATATGATTATAACAATAGCTAATTAATTGTTTATTTTATTAGTTTTTAAGTAAAGTCAACAGTTCAAACTTACCAGCTGCTCCTAGGAAACCCTATGCATGGTCACTATGAATCAGAACCAACTCAGCAGCTCTTAATAGCAAGTGTCCATACTGCCTATTGTTGGTAAAAGCTCTGTGAGAATAGGCACTGTGTCAATTTGATTCACAGCTAAACACCCAGCACCTACAAAGCCTAACATGTAAGATCATGGCAATTATCCAACAAATATTTATTTAGCTTACTGTCGATTCCCCAAATTCCCATAATTTAACTATTAGTTTCAGTTACATTTGTTCTTTGATTTTAGATTATACTTCCCTGTTTTCAGAGAAGTAAAGTACAGTCATGTGCCTCATAATGGTTGTTGGGCAAAGAGTGACCATAATAGTTCGTGATCCCAACCCTTATAAAGCCTATTATATTAAAATGTTAAGGTATATGCAATGGTTTGCAATAACAAAAGGGCACTACTGTACAATATACATCAAAACATTATTATTATTGCTATTATTACTGTATTGAGATGTTAGAGTCGTATGTGGCACTGGAGGATAAGCACTGAACTACTTATCACAAGATGGGTGGTTCAAATCCACCAGTCTCTCCTTGGAAATCCTATACAGGTTCTCTATGATTTGGAACCAACTCATCAGCACTTAACAACAACAACATTAATATGTTAAAGATGTTTTGGTATATCTGGAAGTGTTTCTTTAATTTATGTTTTTACGCTCAGGAGGTGCATTATATATTATATATTTAGACAAACATTTGACTAACAGACATTATATTAGAGATGTACTTAACTGTTCTAACTTATGTACAAATTGGAATTGAAGGTAGACTTAGGAATAGAACTTTTTCATAATCTCAGGACTGCCTGTATATAATATTGTGTTTGCATAACATCTAAATCACAAAATGTCCTAGTTCACAGGACTATCATGGGTGTTAAGTGATGCATGACTGTATGAGATATTATAGAGTACCATAAGAATAATGGGAACATATGCAATGATCCTAAGCAGGAGAGATAAATGATAACATTCATATTTAGAAATATCCTGTTGGCTGTACAAAGAGTGAAGGAAAAATTAGCAGGGAAAAGACTAAAGGCTGATAGAAAAGTTAGGTCTATTGTAATGCTTGGATCATGACTATGAGTGGAATTTCTTCATTAATGTTGCCCAGGGTCAAAGCTCTGCTCCACCAAGTGCCAGTTGCATGAACTTCTATTGACTGAAGTTAGATTTCTTACCTGTAAAATGGTTATGCTTTTTGAATCATATAATTTATGATGGCTCTGTAGGATAAACAGTGGACTACTAACCAAAAAATGGCAGTTCGAGTCCACCAGGCGCTCCTCAGAAGAAAGATGAGGCTTTCTAATTCTGTAGAGATTTAAAGACTTGGACACCCTCTACAGGGCTGCTGTGAATTGGAAGTGACTTGACAAGCCTTAGCAGTAACAACAGAGCTAAGAACCCATACTAGATTTATCTGTGACCTCCCCAGAATATCAGCATAATTTTCAAAGCTTAAAAAGATTAATTAAAATTTTCTGTTTTAGGCATGATCAGTCACTTGAAATAAATGTATAACTTAATTTGTTTTTGTTACCATCTTTTATACCAAAAGAAGAAGGATATAGGTATTCAAACACTTCTGTTTTCCATTATTATATGGTCATCTTACAGGGCTATCCAATAGAAAAGTAGAGACTGATATTTTTATAAAGGTTGCTATTGTTAAGTGCCATCAAGTCGCTTCCGACTCATAGCAACACTGTATAGGGTTTCTGAGGAGAAGCTGGTGGGTTCTGACAACCAACCTTGTGGCTTACAGTCCAGAGCCAGGGTAAGAAGTATTAATTAGAGTGGAGGCAAAAAGTCTCTTAATAACAACAACAGAGGAAAGTACCCATATTGGATTTATCTATAATTTGACATAGAAACATATTGTCTCCCGGTATGTCAGCATAACATTCAAAGTTAAAAACATAAATAAAAATTTCATTTTTAGGCAAAAATCAACCACTGAAGATGAGTGTATAACTTAATTCTGTTTATATGAATATATTTTATACCCAAATAAGAAGGATTCAGCTATTCAAATACCTCTGCTTTCCACTATTATACGGCCATCTTATAGGGCTAGCCAGTACAAAAGCGGATACTGATATTTCTGTGAAAGTAAGAAGTATGAACTAGAGTGAAGGTAAAGAAGCCTTTTCATTTAAACCCTATCTCTTCTACCTCAGTTCCAAATGATTCTGTTCTCTTCCTTTACTTTTACTTCCATTCTATTCTCTAATCCTCACCCAACTTTTCCTCACCCTAAATAAAGTAGCTTTGGGCCCTGTTCTATGAGGAGCATTTCCCAACTTATTTTCTTCCCTCCTAGTTCTTGGCAAGACTTTTGAGTGACCCACTGACACATCTTAAAGGGTAATACCTCCCACCCAACAAACCACAAAAAACAAGTCTTTAGTCATTTAATGTTCTTGACTTTGTCATCATTTTGATTCCTTGAGTATTACTTTACCATTAATTCATTTCACAATATAAGAGGAAAAAGCAATGACAGTCAAAGAGTATCACTGATTGTTCAGGAACAACAACAAAATCTTACATTGTTATTGCCAGATGTCCAGAAGACAATGGCTTTCTTGCCAAGATAGAATTCTGAACCTCAGTACAGTTCATTGATTCTACATTGCAACCCAATTTGGGCCATTCATTTGAATAGAATTTTAATAATAATACAGGTCAGTTATTATTCTGACTTCTAGAGACAAATGAACGTGGGGTTTTTTTTATATAGGAAGGAAACCCGTCTAGAGATAAATTAAAAGAAGACATGCCTGAAGTAGCATTAGGGTGACACAGATATGCTAATGTAAATATTAATAACCAATAGATTATTTCCATTTTCCAAGGCCAATACAAGATAAGAAAAATAAAACTATGTTTGTATGATATGTGATCATCTGAATTTGCTTTCCTTCTTTAATATAATTAAAAGGAAGAGTGATAAATAGAAAAATTATATCATAAGTACCTGTTTTGTTAACAGAAAATTAGATAACATCTTATTATTCTATCAAACAGTGTAAAAAGATTTATTTATTGTTCTGAGGGAAAGAAGAGGCTTACTTGAGGATATTCATATAAATACTCTCCAACTTTAATGTGCTCCCAATTAACAAAGACGAGGAATTTATGTGGACAATGGTTACGTTATACAGACAGAAAAACTGGCAAAAGCAGACCAAAGGAAGAGCACTAAACAGGGAGAGTCTAAAATTAGCTCTCAGGTCTGTGAATAGAGCTAAAGGACATATCCATGGGGATAATTTGAATTAGGGTTTTTGCTGTTTGTATCATTGTTCTCCTGCCTCTTTTTATACTTGAACAATGAAGCCTAGACAAATGTCTAGACTGTGTCTTCTGTGACAACGTCTTCTGTGAATCCCCACTGTGCCCATGCATGACTACTGAGATTGAAAATGTCAATTAGGCATCCCAAATCACTTTAACTAAAATAGTAAATCAAAAACCTCTGCATAGACCCAGTATTTAGAGAAACGAAAATGAGTTAAAATCTACTTAGTTGTCTTTCATAATAGTCGTTCCTCTTCCATTTCTATTCACATTTTTTTTTTTTTACATTTATCTTAGTTTACAAGCAATGCCTTTGGATTTCAAGAAAGTTCGAGTTTGTATGAGAGACTATTTGTTTTCCAAGTTCTTTTTTATTGAACAGGCTCCTCCACTTTTACTAGCTATGGAAAGCTATGCAATGAATGACTTTTATACCATTCAGTGAATCATCATAGCAATAAATCCATTTGGATAGATGGAGGGACCTAGCTAGAAGGAATAATACATGCATTTAAAAAATTAATCTGATCTCCAAATCCTAATATTTGGAAAAGGCCATGATTACTGCTCTGAGAATACATTGGCCCTCAACAGCAAAGAACATGAATAGTGAATGTGCCAGTCAATAATAATAATAGTTGTAACTGTCATTCATAGTGTCCTATAATGGTCACTGCTGGTGTCTGGATCTGTGCAACAGCTGCATGTGTTGGTTAATGGTTCACAGCATTCCCTTTCTCTAGAGAATTTCTCTTGCCCAAATGAGAGTCACTTGCCCAAGAAATCACATTCTTAACTCCACCCCTGGGGCCCCACTGCCAATGACTACTAACATGAACAATGCAAAAGGCCAATCACCCACATGAAGGTAGGGACAACTCGGTGGTATAATTCACACTCCAGAGTTTGCCAAGAGATCAAGCTGAAGCCAGACTCCAGAATAGACCACATCCTGGCTTAGCTGTTTCCCCTGCTCCATCTTGCTTTCTTCATTCCCCTTTTTTCTGAGAGTCTTTTCTCAATAAATTATATTATTTGGATCATTCTTCCAGCCTCTTCTTCTAAGGAAGAGGACCTATGTTAAACCAGAGTTCCATATATATTATAGATACAGTGTTTTCATATATTTATTTCATTTAATCTTTAAAACTGTCCAATTTGGGGAGATCACATAACTGAGAAAAGATAGATACCAGGGTGCAAACCCACAGTTTTTCCTCCACTGATTTCCAAATATAATCTACATTTACTATGTCAAACTGTTGCTTTAGGCATTTGTAGGGACATTTCCATCACATTTCAACAATACAGATAATAGTGAAAACATTTAGAATGTGAATGAAAGTCCCTTCTTCACATTAATATATTCAACAAGAACAGAAAATTCAGAAAGTTTTCTTGACATCATAATTTTAATTGAAGAAAACGGTGATGAGAAGAAAAAGAAGAAGCGATAAAGAGATGAAATTAAAGACAAAGAAAAGGAAGGAATGGAAAAAGAAAGAAGAGAAGGAGGAAGAAAGGAAGGAAATGAGATATTACAACAAATAATTGTTTTAATTGGTTTTGGTCACTTTGGTGACCCTTGGAGTCTCACATTGGCTGGAAATGACTGCTGCTCATTTCTCCTTTTTAATTATTTTCCATTTGGAACAGAATTAGAAATACTTTAATCATGGGCTTAGCTTCAGCACAGAACTTGGCTAACAAAATTTTTTACTAAAAACTATGAGCAGTTTCCAGGGAGGGTTGTAAATTAGTTATCGCTGATGATGACCACATCTGTGTGCACATCTGTGGTACAGAAACACACCATATAATAAAGCATATCTGTGTTCTGTGACTTTCTGCCATGTGGGCTGGCCTTTCCCAGCACATCCAAGACGCCCTTTCTTATTAAAGAAGGAGTCAGGATATAGAGGAGTGAAGCCTCACCCACATGGTGAGAAGGAGGTTTTTCATTCTCATTTTGAATCCAGGCAAGGGAAGAAAAAAAAATAAAGAAAGAAGAATTTATTTTTAAAATTCTTATGACTTTTTAAATGAGCCTATCCCAAATGTATTGAAGATACAGAAAGTCTATGATGTGCCAGACCTAGAGCTGAGTGCTTTATATTGCTCTAATGCATTCTCGGAGTCCTGGTGTGGTGTTGTGGGTTAATGTGCTAGACAGCAAAGCTGTTTGAACTTGAAGGTCGGCAGTTCAACCTCACCAGCTACTCCTTGGAAACCCTATACAGGATCGCTATGGGTCAAAATCAACTCGACTGCACTTCACAACATCAATGTCATTAGAATGCTTTACCACAACTATTGAAGTAAGCATTCCACTCCCCATTTTACAGAGGACGAAACTGAAACTCTAATGGTAAAATAATTTGTCTAAGTTTAAGCATGAAGGAAATGTAAAAACTCAGCTTCAAACTCAGACGAGATATATCTGAGCCCAAATAAAGAGAATGACTTGCCCACCATCATCTGAATAAGAAAATACTTTCCATTTTGAAAAGAAAAAAAGAATTGATGTTCATTGATGTTCTCAGTGATTATTTGCCTTTGAAAGATCCATTGACCACAGTTACTGAATTCTAAAGAGATCCATCATAGCTTCAAATAACCTGTCAAAAAATTCACCCTGTGATTGTAACACTAGGGAGTAAGATATTATTTATTTATAAATTTCATATATTTTAAAACAAGTAAACTGCCAGAAAAGCACACACATAGAAAATGACCTTCTATAATAAAATGACTAAAGATGACTGCAAGCAAACAAGAAATTACTTCAGAAGAAGATTCGAATTTGAGCTCCTATGGCTAAATAAATTAGAAATGAATGCAGTTGCTTGCAAGGAATTTGGGCCCCCAAACCTGTAACTTGGTCTTGCTAGGAATCTGATAGCCTCAGGCATTTGCTCAAAATAGTGACCTTTGACATCAAAGGAGAACATAAAGCATGGGGTTTGACATTTACTCATCAAATGAAGATAAAACAAAATGATCTCCAAGTTTACTCCTAACTATATTTGAGGATTTTAGGAAATACTAGCTATAGATGAAATCTGGTAGACAAGAGATTATATGAAGTTTTACATATTTGCAAGGAAACTTTATGGCTAGAGTATTGATAAGTGCTGTTTACGTAATTTTTTGGACAGAAACTAGTTTTCATACCTTGATACAAATTATGTCTTAAATAACATGAATTTCTCTCTTTCAATTGCAAATATATGTGATATAATGCATGGGCTAAAGCATCCTGGTAAAAAGAATAATGAAAAACATGAATAGCGAGTAAATTAAAAAATATATATTTAAAGTTAGCATGGACAGTGTTAAAAAGACAAGATAGATTGCCATCTTTGCATATGCCAGCTTCAAGGCTTCTACTACGTACAATTACTGGGGCAGGTAGACTATACTTAAGACATGTGTCTCCTGCTACATCCAGGAAATTATGATGCGATGTCATTAGAATGCCAATGTTACATGCATCGTAAAGGAAAAATAAATGTTCAACTTCACTGACATATATAAAATTGCATTTTAAATGCAATTATAACTACATGTTGAAAAAGGAACCTGCATTTTGAAGTTGAAGACACCTTTTGCCTATCAATTCCCCAATGACAAATATTGAAGAATTGTTCCCACCTTGGTGTGGTGCTACGGGTTAATGCACTTGACTTCAAAACAGGTTTGAACTGCAGGGTCAGTGGTTCAAGCTAACTAGTCACTCCTTGGAAATCCTATATAGTTGCTAAGGGTCAGAACAGACTCAACAGCATTTAACAAGAGCAACTGCAACAGCAATTCTATGAGCTATCTCAACTGGGTGACTGATAGCCATGAACATTGACAATATCATTTGGCTTGATCTAGGCAAATGTACTAGATTCCATGGACTGTCATTTACTCTCTTACAATTTTGGGAAATAGAAATCTAGAATCAATGTGTCAACCAGATCATGTTCCCTTTTGACAGCTCTGAGGCGAATCCTTTCTTGCCTCTTCCAAGCTTCTAGAGTTGCAAACAATCCTTGGCATCCCTTCATTTGTAGTTGCTTCTGTCTTTACCTGGCCTTCTTCCCTGTGTCTCCCATTTGTCTTATAAAGAGGCCAGTCATTGTAGCCAGACCCCACTTTAATCTAGTTTCCAGATTCAGATTTACTCATCAACCACCAAAGCTAGCATTAAATAAATTGAAAATTTCTACAAACTCTTTAAGTCTGGAAGAGATAGAACATGCAATCAAGGTGCATTGATAATTACTGGTAATTAGAACATGAAAGTTGGACACAAAGAGGAGGGAAAATATGGCCTTGGTGATAGAAATGTTGCTGACGACTACATGATAGAAGTTTGCAAAACCAATGACTTCTTCATTTCAAATACCTTTTTCAACAATATAAATGGTGACTATATACATGGACTTCACCAGACGGCATTCATAGGACTCAGACTGATTACATCTGTAGGAAGAGACAAAACAGAAACTCAGTAGCATCAGCCAAAATAAGGGCAGATTATTGATAAGTGCTGTTGATGTAATTTTTTGGACAGAAACTAGTTTACAGACTGTAGAAGAGATCATCAGTTGCTCATATGCAAATTCAGGGTAAAGCTGGAGACAATTAAAACAAGTTCATGAAAGCCAAAATATGACCTTGACTTTATTTAACCTGAATTTAGAGACCAAATCAAGAACAAATTTGATGCATTTGACAGTGATGACTAAAGAACAGAGGAGTTGAGGGATGACATCAAGAACATCATCCATGAAGAAAGCAAAAGATCATTAAAAAGACAGGAATTTAAAAAAAGACTAAAATAGATATCAGAAGAGACTCTGAATCTTGCTCTTGAATGTTGTTGTGGTGGTGGTTATGTGCCGTGGAGTCGGTTCTGACTTATAGCAACCCTGTACAGGGTTTTCTGAGGCTGTAAATCTTTATGGGAGCAGAAAGCCTCATCTTTCTCTCACAGAACAGCTGATAGTTTCGAACTACTGACCTTAAGGTTTGCAGTCTGATTCGTAACCACTATGCTACCAGAGCTAGAGGCTAAATAAACTGGAAGAAATGAGGAAGTAAAAGGGCTGAACAGAAAACTCTGAGAACACCTCAAGAAGAAAGAACATTGTTATAATGAAATGTACAAAGACCTGGAGCTAGAAAACCAAAAGGTAAGAACATGCTCAGCATTTCTCAAGCTGAAAGAACTAAAGAAAAAATTCAAGTCCTGGGTTGCAGTACTGAAGGATTCCATAGAAAAAATATTGAATGATGAAGGAAGCATCAAAAGAAGATGGAAGGAATATACAGAGAAACTGTACCAAAAACAGTTAGTCAACATCCAGCCGTTTCAGAAGGTAGCATATGATCAATACCTGATGGCACTGAAGGCAGAAATTCAAGCTGTACTGTCCACATTTGTTAAAAACAAGGGTATGGGAATTAAAAGTCTACCAATTGAAATGTTTCAACAAATTGATGTGTAAGTCTATGCCAAGAAATTTGGAACACAATTTCCTGGTCAACCAACTGGAGATCAATATTCATACCTAACCAAAGAAAGGTATTTACTCCATGTGAATAAAGCTTTACTACAGGTAATAAAGAAATGGCTGCAAGCATACACTGACAGAGAACTTCCAGAGGTTCAAGCCAGATTCAGAAGAGGACGTGGAACATGGGATATCACTTCTGATGCTCGATGGATCTTGGCTGAAAGCAGAGAATATCAGAAAGATGTTTATCTGTGCTTTATTGACTATGCAAAGGCCTTTGATTGTGTGGATCATGACAACCTATGGATAACATTGCAAAGTGTGAGTATTCCAGAACACTTAATTGTGCTCATGAGGAATCTGTACCTGGACCAAGAGGCAGGTGTTCAAATAGAACATGGGAACACTGACTGGTTTAAATTTAAGCAAGGTGAGTGACAGGCTTGTATTCTTTCACCATACTTATTCAACCTGTATGCTGACCAAATAATCCAAGAAGCTGTCTTATATGAAGAAAAATGTGGAATCAGGATTGGCAGAAGACTCATTAACAACTTACAATATGCAGATGATACAACCTTGCTTGCTGCAAGTGAAGAGGACTTAAAACATTTATTGATGAAGCTCAAAGAGCACAGCCTTTGGTATGGATTGCATCTCAATATAAAGAAAATTGGTCACTACTGGACCAATAAACAAAAGGACTTCCTTCTTCTTGGATCAACTGTCAACACTCATGGAAGCACCAGTCAAGAAATCAAACAACTTTTGAAAGTGCTGAAGAGCAAAGATGTCAGCTTGAGGACTAAGGTGTACCTGATCCAAGCCATGGTATTTTCATTAACCTCATATGCATGTGAAAGCTGGACAGTGAATAAGGAAGATAGTAGAAGAATTGATGCTTTTGAGTTATAGTGTTGGAGGAGAATATTGAAAGTGTCATTGGGTGCCAAAAGAACAAACAGATCTGTGTTGGAAGAAGTGCAGCCAGAGTGCTCCTTGGAAGCCAGGATGGCCACACTTCATCTCTCATACTTTGGACACATTGTCAGGAGAGACCAGTCACTGGAGAAGGATATCATGTTTGGTAAGGTGGAGGGTCAGAGAAAAAGAGGAAGACCCCCAATGAGATGGATTAGCCAAGTATAGCATCAGTGGGCTCAAGCATGGCAACAATTGTGAAGTGAGCCCAGGACTAGGCAGTGTTTCATTCTGTTGTGCATAGTGTCGCTATGAGTTGGTACCAACTCGATGGCACCTAACAACAACAACAATTTCTAGAATATAGATTTTTGTGCATTCCATTTTATTTTTGACAACTTCCAATTTTCCTAGATTTATACTTCATACAGTCCAGGTTCTAATTATTAATGGATATTTACAGTTGTTGATAAGTCCCCTAGGGTTTCTGGAAATCATCCACGTAATCAGATCCAATAATCAGTGTGCAAAGAGGAGTCTGAAGCTATGCTCCACCCTGTTGTGTTGGTGTGGGCTAATGTGCTAGACTGCAAAGCAGGTTTGAACCACAAGCTTGGCGGTTCAAGCTCACCAGATTCTCTTCGGAAACCCTATACAAGGTCACTACAGGTCTGAGCCATGTGGCACTTAACAACAATTGGAAACCACATTTTGAAAGCAGAGTAGATGCTTTATGTGTGTTTTAAATCTTTTAAACCTCTTTGTTTGGAGGAATCCTAGTATATCCCAGGGAACCAAAGAAACATGCTCACAGTTCCAGTGAAAGATATATCTACCAGTACCTTTGGATTCAGTCACAATTTCCAACATGTCATAAGCATGTTTTTCCTCAATTCAGATCTCACTTGGATCAGTTGATGGGAGAGAATGTTGGTTGGTTTCCCACTCTGAACCCTCAATGTCATTACTGCTAAATGACCAAAGACTGCTAAAGTTAACGCTGGTGTGGTTCCCCATGATAGTGGAAACACAAGGATAAGGTTGCCAGCAACAGCCTGGCACACTGATAGTGAGAGAGGAAGTGTAACTCTGACAGTATGAGAATCAGAGTACAGATGTATGATTCCTTTAATCAGAGTTTTCTATTTTTTCCCTGGGAAAGTTGACCATCATTGTACCATGCATTCATATATTTATTTTTGTAAATAAAGAAGAAAAAATTTAATAGATATTTGTGGGAATCATTTTCTAGTATTCTAGTTTCTCATAACTGTCAATGGATACAAAATTGCAGTTATAAACAAGAAAGAACAAATCGAATCAAAATTAAAATAAGACTTCTGACATCAAAAGTACAAACATTAAAAGATAAATAATAATAGTAATAGGGGTACAACCCAGTTGCCATTCTTTTCCTTCTGCTTCTTGTGAATCAGCATGCTTTCCTCTCACATAAAGGATTGCCACCTTCATTCCTTTCATTCCTAAGTGCAACTGTCTTGTGCATAAGTCAGAGGAACTTATTTAGTGAGGCAGAACAACTCCAATGATGCTCAACTAATTCTTAGCATTACTCTCTGTATAGGCTTCACTATGCGTCTCCATTCCCATAACATTGCTACACTGAAAGCTAGACAATTTCCCAAGTGTCTGAATTAATGGAGCATTTTACCTTCTTTTCCAAGCACTTATATGTCACTTGATTATAGATGATATAGAACCAGAGAGCTCTTTAGAAATTGGTCACCAACTACATAGTGTTCCTAACATTATACCGCATCCTTCTTTGTCTAAGCAAGTTTTAAATGAGTCAAACCATTATTTTTACTACATTACTACATATTTCTTTAGGAATAATCTCTGCATTATATCTATATATCTATATCTGTATCTATATATAAAACCAGGTGTGATGCTGTGTGTTAATGCACTGAACTAAAAAAATCATTTGAACTGCAAGGCTGATGGTTCAAGCTTGCCAGTTGCTCCTCAGAAACCCTATACAGGGTTGCTATGAGTTGGAGCTGACTCGATGGCACTTACCAACAATAAACATATATAAAGAAAGAAAGAAATATGTATATATGATAAATATGTATCATATATATCATATATATATGATAAGGAACTCTGGTAGCATAGGGATTATGAGTCAGCTTGCTAATCTCAAGGTCAGCAGTTCAAAACTACCAGCTGTTCTGTGGGAGGAAAGTAAGGTTTTTTGCTCCCATAAAGATTTACAGCCTTGGAAATCTTACGCACGGTCGCTATGAGTCAGAACAGACTCCACAGCACATTAACAACTAATCATATATATGAAATCAAAGAGCTATACATTCGTATTGCTCCTTGCTATTTTCATTTGCTTATATCTTCATTTGATCTATTTCATAAATGCCTCTTCACGTTTTTCCAGCAGGAAGAGCAAAGTATGAGCTATTTCCAATAACTGCCCTCCTTACTCTGAGGGGTCATCACCACTTTTGTACATCCATTTTAGCTATGTTAGGTAATGTATCTCTTTGTCCTTAAAACATGCCTAGTCCTTGGCTGGTACAAACTGCTGAGCTACCAGCCAAAAGGCTGGCAGTTCAAACACACCCAGTGAGGCCTTTGAACACAGGCTTGGTGATCTGTTTGTTAAAAGTCACAGCCTTGAAAACCCTATGGAGCAGTTCTACTCTGGTCATATGAGGTCATCATGAGTTGGGATTAATTCCACAACAGCAAACAACAACAGTTTCCCTCAAATCACCAGGAGGTATGTCAGATTTTAGTGTAGGAAAAAGTCTTTAAAAATCAGTGAAAGAATGCAAGCAAATGATTTAACTATTTCAGTTCTAATGAAACTGATTCATGGATTCTGTGTAGATGTGTAGCATTGTCAAGGGTATGAGATTCAATTCTATGCATTCACCTGTTGGACCAAATCTTCAAACTTTCATGATAAGCTTTCACTTATCTCGCATGTTTTAGTTAAACCATGAGACTCTGTTACTTTCAAACTTACAGAATCAAAAAACACATAATGCTGCTTACAACCTGGGGGGAAATACAATGAATTTTGTTGTTTCATTGATTTGGCCCCCAGCCTGTGAATGTTAAAGTGTTTCTTATACAGTTTATGACTCATGTGTTTTCCTATATCTCTAAATAGATAATTTGGGAGAGATGAAGACAATGAAATAAAATATTTTCCTAACAACCAGTAGAAATTACTTGTCCAGTGTACATGAAAAGAAAGTAAAGTTTCATTTGAAAGTTAGCTAGGCCTCCACAGCACCACTGAATACTGTTTCTAATATAGAATAAAAATAAGAATAAATTCTTTACTTATCACTCCTAGAATTGAATGACAATGTCTTTTTTTGTACAATGTTACAGTATCCATCCTTCTTTCAATGACTTCTGGCTTTGCTTAATTTTCTCTCCTCCATCTGCCAAGCAGTCAACTTGTTCTAGCATATTTTAGGTTTATAAATGGATTCTTAATTAAACCAGAAGATTGTTAAAATTGCTTATTATGTACATCTCATATAGAATGCATATAATAACAGGTGGTTTCTCTTCTGGACAGTAGATGAAAGCTTGTATGTATACTCAGGATTCAGATGTTGTTGTTGTTATGTGCCATCGAGTCGGTTCCGACCCATAGCGACCCTGTATAGGGTTTCCGAGGGTGTAAATCTTTACGGGAATAGAAAGCCTCATCTTTCTCCCGCGGAGCAGCTGGTAGTTTCGAACCACTGACCTTAAGGTTCGCAGCCCGATTCGTAACCACTACGCTACCAGAGCTCCTTCAGGATTCAGATAGAGAATATCAAATATGACATTCTCTGTCAGGATTTTGGGGACTCAAACTCTGATTCATTTTTAAGAGACAAAATTAATTTTTTATGCAACCTTACTAAATTCCAGCTCATGCAAATTCATCAACTTTATTTCTTCCATTAAATAAATAGCCTTTTTATTGACCACTCTCTTACTTATCCCACTACTCATCTGCCTGTTTGTTGTAGTGTGTTGGCTTTCATATTGTGATTCTGGAAGCTATGTCACCAGTATTGTTAGTACCAGCTCAACAGGTTTCAGTTAAGCATCCAGATGAAGACAGACTAGGAAGAAGACTCGACTTCAGAATATTTAGTCACTGAAAAACTTATGAATACCAGTGAAAAACAGTCAGCACCAAAATACTGAATATTGAAACAACAAAGAGCACCACAATATTGTCAAATATAGTGCTGGAAGATGAGTCCCTCAGGATGAAAGGCACTCAAAATAGAGTTGAATGAGAAGATGGAAATGGAATAACGCATTCAGGACCTTTGTTTGTTGATAGGGCACAATTCAAAATGAAGAAAAACAACTATACACATCCATTAATAATTGGAAGATGGGGTGTATGAAGTATGAATCTAGGAAAGCTGGAAATTGTCAAAAATGAAATGGAATGCATAAAAATCAATACCATAGGTGTTAGTGAGCTCAAATGGACTGGCATTGGCCACTTTAAGTCTGATAATCACATGGTTTACTCTGCCTGGAATGACAATTTGAAGAGGAATGGTGTCACATTCATCATCAAAAAGAACATAACAAGCTGTCTTGAAGTACAGTGTTCTCTGTGATAGGATAATATCCATACGCTTACAAGTAAGATCAGTTAATACCACTATTATTCAAATCTACACACCAGCCACTAAAACCAGTAATGATGAAATTGAAGAATTCAATGAACTTCTTCAGTCTGGAATTGATCAACCATGCTGCCAAGATGAATTGATAATTACTGGCAATTAGAATGTAAAGATTGCAAACAAAGAGGAAAGATCAGTCCTTTGAAAATATGACCTTGGTGAGCAAAACGATGCTGGAGATCACATGATAGGATTTTGTAAGACCAATAACTTCGTCATTGCAAATACCTCTTTTAAACAACATAAAATCGACTATAAACATGGAGCTCACCAGATGGAATACACAGAAAAAAAATTGACTTCCAACATCTGTTGAAAGACACAGTGGAAAAACTCCACATCATTAGCCAAAACAAGGCCAGGGGCAAACTGTGGAACAGACTATCAATTGCTCATATGCAAGTTCAAGCTGAGACTGAAGAAAATTAAAACAAGTCCACAAGAGCCAAAATATTACCTGAACATCCTACCTGAATTTTCAGTTCATCTGCAAAACAGATTTGATTCTTTAGACAATACAGATCGAAGACCAGAGGAGTTATGGATGACATCAAGAATATTATACAGAAAGAAAGCAAAAGGTCATTAAGAAGACAAGAAAGAAGGAAAAGACAAAAATGGATGTCAGAAGAGACACTGAAACTTGTTCTCCAGTGTAGAGATGCTAAAGCAAATAGAGGACATAAGGAGAAAAAAGAGATGAATGGGAAATTTCAAAGTCATCTTGAAAAGGCAAAGTCTAATATTATAATGGAAGGTGAAAAGGCCTGAAGCTAGAAAATCAAAAGGGAAGAACACACTCAATGTTTCTCAAGATTAGGGAGAGCAGAAAAAAAAAAAAAAAATCAAGGTTCAACTTGCAATATTGAAGAGTTCTATGGGCAAAAAGTGAATGATGCAGAAAGCATCAAAAGATGGAGGGAATGTAAAGAGTCACTGTACCAAAATAAATGGTCAATGTTCAGCCATTTTAAGATGTAACATATGATCAAGAGCCAGTGACACTAAAGGAAAAATTCCAAGGTACATTGAAGGCATTGGCAAAGAACAAGGCTTTGGGGATTGATGGAATACAAATTGAAATCTTTCAACAAAGGGATGGAGCACTGGAGGCTTCACACATAAATGGCAAGAAATTTGGAAGACAGCTACCAGGCCAACAGAGTGAAAGAGATCCATATTTGTGTCCATTCCAAAGAGAGATGACCCAACGGAATGTGGAAATCATTGAACAATGTCATTACTATCACATGCAAGTGATATTTTGCTAAACACTATTCAAAAATGGCTACAACCATACATTGACAAAGAGCTCCCAGAAGTTCAAGCCAAATTCAAAACCAGATGTGGAATTGTGGATATTATTATTGATATCAGCTGGATCTTGGCTGAAAGCAGAGACTACCAGAAAGATGTCTACCTGTGGTTTACTGACTACACAAAGACTTTCAATTGTGTGGATCATGACGAGCTATGGACAACATTGTGGAGAATTAGTATTTCAGAACACTTAAATTGTCCTCAAGAGGAGCCTATACATAGAACATGAGGCAGCTGTTTGAACAAAACATAGGAACACCAAATGGTTTAAAATTAGGAAAGGTGTGCACCAAGGTTGTATTATTTCACAGTACTTATTCAATTAGTATATAGAGCAAATATGCTGAGAATCTGGATAATATGAAGAATAATGTGGAATCAGGTGGAGAAAGACTCATTAACAACCTTCAATATACAGATGATACTACTTTGTTTGCTGAAAGTGAAAAGGACTGAAAATACTTACTGATGAACATCAAAGACCACAGCCTTCCTTATCGGTTGCACCTCAATGTAAAGAAAACAAAAATCCTAACCACT
>NW_006408598.1:5692330-5725584 GCF_000296735.1 Chrysochloris asiatica
AAAGCTTGTAAGCCAGTCACTTCTTGCCTTTGTAGTCTCCCCCTCCCCATTTGAGTATCCAATGTCCAAGTTGCCCATCTCCATCCACTCTGTGTGTGGAGGGGGCGATATAACTACTCTTTATCTCTTTCTCCATCTTTAAAAATATTATTAGTCACTTGATGATTAAGAAAGAAAAGGCATGAAATTAATTAGAAACTCTTACAGAATAGTTATTGTCACAATGTATGAATGATGTTGTTGTTAAGTGTCATCTTGGAGTGGGTTCTCACTCATAGTCACTCTGTATAGGATTTCCAAGTAGCAGCTGATGGGTTTGAACCTCCGACCTTTTGTTAGTAGTCCAGTATCCTATAGCGTCACACCAGGAGTCCATGTATGAGTAGAGAATGAAATACTTTGTCACAAATTTAAAAGAAATAACTCACTCAAATAGCAGTAGCAGAAGGTGGAGGAATCTCCAAAGCTTAAGAAATAATTTTTTCATTTTGCCTTCATCTGAAGCTTGCTCCCCACTTCTATTCCTCCAGATCCCTGCATTTAATAGAGAGACAGAAGTTGAGTTCTCCAAACATAAAGTATTAAGGACAGGCCAGCAAAAGGAGCCTGTTGACTTGGCTCACTGCAAGGGAGAGCTTGTTCCAGACAAACAGGCCTCAGGGAAGATGTCAGGTGAATAAATGTAACAAAGGAAGCAGCTAGGGACAAATTTGTACCCAGCTCTGATAGCGTAGTGGTTACGCATCGGGCTGCGAACCTTAAGGCCAGCAGTTCGAAACTACCAGCCGTTCCGCGGGAGAAAGATGAAGCTTTCTGCTCCCGTAAAGATTTACAGACTTGGAAACCCTGTACAGGGTCGCTCTGGGTCAGAACCAACTCGAAGACACTTAACAACAACAAAGGAAGGAGCAGGAGCAGGGTAAGGCATACTGGTAGAAGCCCAGTGTTTCCTTATTCCAAGTGTGGACACAGTGACTAAAGGAGGCATCATCATCTTCATGCAACCTCTGGTCGCAAAGTACTACCTATAGGTAGTGCTTCTTCCTACAATGAAAGTTTCCCACAATAAACATTGTTGCTGTTGTTAAGTGCCATTAAGTCAATTCTGAAGCATTTAATGCTTCTGAGGAGCTTAATCACATTTAAGTTCATACTTGTTCATAGTCTCTTAACATCCTCGAAGGCATTTTGGGACCATTTTTCCATTATAGAATTTAACATCTTAGTCAAAAATAAATTAATTCTTGTTCAATAGAGTTATTTTTTTAAGGCAATAAATGTCTTCCAAATTCCTGGAAATAAGGTTAGCATTGGGTACAGAGATGGAAGAAAATGCCCAAAATTACTGGCGCAAGACATTTGGAAGAGAACAAAGAATCACAGGAAAAGCCTGTATTCCCAACCCAAGACTCACAGGAACACCATCCGTTCACCATACCGATGGGCATACAGATGGGCAGTCATTGGAGATAGAACCAGCACAATCCCGAAACACACACCCATGTTTAGGTTGGATAGTGTCCTTCAGGCACCCATCACTTTTTTCCTTTCATTTAGTTCTATCCACATTACCATCTACGCATCCTCTGATGAGCCTCTCTCTCTCTCTCTTCTGAAAGATATCTTGCTAATAAAGCCCCATCCCTTGGTCCCTGAACCCTTTCTTCCATATTAAGGGGAAAGAAGAGTCAATATTCCAGTGCCCTGGACAGAAAAAAGCAACAGATCCTACTTTCATATAGTCTCAGGAAACACATTGATAGTCCCTTGGCTCTTCCCATATCCTCTTGGAAATCCCCAGGTGAGTAAGTATGCTTTTTGCACAAGTAAAAATAAATATAGGATATTAAGCTGGGTTTCTTTCAAAATAGACAGACTCTGCTTTGTCCTCATAGGTGAGGCCAGACTATATTACTGTCCACAGGCATGAGTCCACTCTCCAGAAAGCCCACTTGTGGCACAATCATCTCATTTTTATGCAATGATTTGTTTCTGGTCAATGTTTCCTACCAAAGTCTCTGGGTCTGCCATGGTCTCATCACTGAGCCACGAGGTTTGTCTTCAATGACACTAGTCATATAAAAGCCTTTAAATCTTTCCCCTAGGATAATTTTATTCTTGATCTTTACCAGTAAGATTTTTTTATTTGTTAGAGTATATTTCTCAGTTGAGGCAGCTCTGATATCCCATTGGTATCAGTTATCTTATTCAGAGGAATTTATTGTTTTCCTTCTTATGATAACAAGATTCTGATTATTCTGTGGAATCATCTCACTACAATTCTTAGTCCACATGGCTTGGGGAAGGCATATGTATTAGATCTGGCCAATCAGTACCTTTTATACATTGTTGTTCTTAAGTGCTGTAGAGTCGATTCCAACCCTTAGCAACCCTATGTAGGCTTTCTGAGGAGCAGCTGATGAGCTTGAACCACCAACCTTGCAGTTCAGAAGGCTTTTCAGTCTGTGCATAAACCACAGCACCACAATAGTCACTGATATTGGTCTAGGAAAGGCACATGGCCCAAGTCAGTTCAATTTACATGAATTTCACTACAAATTTGCAGGAAAGACCTCTAAAAAGCACTCTCTTTTCTGCTGGGGTTGCTGAAGGGATGAGAAACATGCAGAGAAGTACATTTTGACTATTCAGAGAGTCTGCATAAGAATGGAGTTAACATAAAAGGGAACAGAGAAAAGAGTGGGAGACCTAATCCTGATGGAATTGTTTCAGCCATGCCTGAAGTGAAATGACCTCTGACCTCTTCAGGTCTAAGCCAGTACATCCTCTTTTTGACCTCATTCTGGGTTAGGTTTCCAGCCAATCTGTTAGATTTTATGCCACTTTCCACCATATACATTGCAAGTATTTCCTTTCAGTGCCTATGAATTTATTCCCATTTAGGATTTTACCAGTTACATTCTCACTTTGCCATTTAAAGATCCTCTTGGAAACCAGGTGATAGTAATGAAAATGTCCCACAAGCTATGACATTCACCATTCGCTGAACTTTGGCTTCCAAAAAATAGAGAAAGTTGGATCTTAATAAAAGCAAATTTAACATCATTTCCAGTGTGAATAATGTTTGGGACAGCTTAATTCCTATTCTCTCCCAAGACAGGCAAGAGTTTCTTCTAATTTTCTCTAATAGATTAGCCAAATACACAACATAACAAGACTACTTCAGAAAAGATTAACAACAGAGAGGAGAATAATAAGAAAAAGAACATGCTATTAGTTGGATATCTGTAAATCACCACTTGAGTGTTTATTAAGTGTTGGAGCTAAGTTTGATTATAATGGGTGAAGAATTTCCATGTGGTCAAAGTGAGAGTAGGGTAGCCAAGAACCAATTGGAAATCACACAGATGTTCTTGGCTTTCCAATGGGTGTGGAAAGAAGAGACAGAACTAAAAACATAACTGGAACTCTGGCCCAGTTTCTGAATATTAACATAAGGGGTGTGCTTTCCCTGCAGAGGGTGTCATCAAGTAACCAAAAGAATAAATACTTGGGGAGAAGAAAAGAGTGGGGGGAGGAGTCCATTTACACTGTAGTTATTCTCCAATGTCAAGGAGACTGGCTGGGAATCAACAACAATCCTTTAAGAATGCTTCGATTTCTTGAGTTTTGGCCCATTACCCAGAGCAGATGTGAAACGTTTGCTGTGATTAGGAAATATTTTGCATGTGAGACTATGGATGCTACAACACTCAACTCAGCCAAGAAGACTTAATAAATGGTGAAATTTTACATCTTTAGGGAGGAGCAACATATTTTTTCAAAAAGTGTTGGTTAAAATAAACACCAAATTCCCAAGGATAGACTCAAAGCTCTGATGATGTGCAACACTGATGATTTTATTACTGTGGAAAAATTTGCTCAGACAGTACAGCCCACTTCATCTTTTTGTTAAGTTCCCACTCTCCTATTGTCAATGGCATACAAGCATGGGCCCCATATTACCCACATTTTCCTTGTTTTCATCTGAACAAGAGATGGACTAACAAAAAAATGTCATTTTAACAATAATAAATGACAAAGTGATTTGCTGTCACTGAAAAATATTGACAAGCTTTTTGTATTTCAAAGAAAATCAAGTTATCATTGGCTATACAATTATGGAGTATTAGGAAATAGACTTGAATTCTCTATTATAGACAGCTGCCTGACTTTCAATCAGTAACTTTATTTCTCAGAGCTTCAGTTTCCTGTTGTGTCAGAGAAGGGAGTTGGGCTAGATCAGCATTTCCCAGAGTGTGTGTTGTAGAAACAAGTTCAGCGGGATGTTAATGAATTGTCAAAGCAAAGGTAAGAATTCACTGATCAAACAGGACAAAGAAAGGCTTTCAGACAGAAGAACTATGTGTGTGAAAGTACAGAGATGTGAAAAGACTTTTCACTCATTTCTTCAACAAATATTTTTAAAAAACTTATTATGTGTCAGATATTGACTCTGCTAAACATTGAGAATTCGGTGATAAATAAAGAAGACAAGAAACCTGCCTTCAAAAAGTTGATATTCTTGTGGGATAACCATATAACTAAACAAACCATTAAAATAAAGTGTTATGGATACTATGATAAAGAAAAAAAACAGGCACCTACAAAATATGGGGACTCCTGATGTGGCACTGTAGGATCATCACTGTACTACAAACCATAAAGTCAGCAGCTCAAATCCACCAGTTGCTCCTCAGAAACCCTATACAGGCTCACTATGAGTTGGAAGTGACTTGATGGGACTTAACAACACTAATATAAACTTTGGGAATAAGGGACATAAAGGAAAGTTTGTTGGAAGAAGTGATATTTAAACCCAGACACAAAGGATAAGTAGGAGTGATTCAGGGAAACTAAAGAAGTTAGATGTTACAGACAGCAAGGGCAGTACGGGTAAGAGTTGTTGTTGTTAAGTACCTTCGAGTCAGTTCTGACTCATAGCAATCCTGTCTAAGGCTTCTGAGGAGCAACTGAATTCAATCTGGCTGAACTTGATATAAGAGGGTAGAAGTGAAAGGAGATGAAACTTAAGAGGTAAAGGAGGAAAAAATCATGGTGTGTTTTACATGGTTTGTATTTCATCATGTAAAGAACAGGGAGTGGTTTTAAGCAGTTGAGAAAAATGACCACATTTGTGTTTTGGTATGGTGTTAGTAGCAGCAATGAGAAAATTCTACTGAAGAGAAGCAAGTGTAGACAAAAACCAGACAATTTGGAAGATTCTTGTCTCCTACTGGTGATAATGGGGACCAGAACAAGGTCAGTGACAGTGAGGATAGAGGAAAAAGTATAAACATGAAAGTCATTTAAGAGGTAAAGTTGAAAGGTGTGAATCTGATTAGGTGAGGACTGAAGAAGAGGGAAGACTCATGTTCACTCCCACATATCTAGCTCATACTGTTAGAGGGATGGTAATATCATACATCAGAACAGAGAACACAAGACAAGGATGAGGAGAAGAAAGAGGAAGTTATGAAATAAAATTGTATTGCATTTTGACTACTTTGATCTACTTTATTATCTACTTTATTATATTAAACATTTAAATAGAAGTAGTTGCATACCCAACTCTGGACTATGAGAGAATGAACTGAAATCAGAACATAAACTTGGATGTCATCTGTTCATGGGTGACCATCGAACTGTGGAATGAATGAAATCATACAAAGTATGTGTGGAGTAATATGAGAAGCATAAGGCTAACACCAAAAATTAGGGAGTAAGCTGGTATATTTATATTAGCAAAGAAGACAAAGAAAGAATGATTAGAAAGTGAACTTATTAAATGTGTTGTTGTTGTTAAGTGCTGTCAAGTTGGTTCCAACTCATAGCGACTCTGTATAGGGTTTCCAAGAAGCAGTTGATGGGTTTGAGCCACCAACCTTTCAGCTAGCAGTCCAGTGCTTATCCTACTGTGCCATAACAAGATTCAATGAAATATTATAGGGATATTGAAATAAGCTAGATAGCATTTTTTAAGGATTATTTGTGATTTCCATGCAACTGTTATGTTAAGGAAAAAAAATTTAATTCAATTTTAACTTTGGATTTCAGTCACTAGTCTGTCATTTCAAAATTTTTCTGAGGTACTGATAATCTCAAACCCATTGAGATTCAATGATTGAGTTGAGTCTGAGGCTGTATACCTTTGTGGGAGTAGACAGCCTCATCTTTTTCCTGTCTGATAGCTGATGGATTTGAACTGCCATCAGTTAGCAGCCCATCCATTAACTCACAGGACCACCCAGGCTGCAGATAATCTCAAACAATGAGTAATTTTAAAAACTGCTTTGTTTCTAAATCTCAAATACAGTGACAAAATAATCCCATCTTTTTTACCTTAGTAGTTGGTATATTTAGTTAATCTATTAATGTTACCATGGTCTATTTTACAGAGATACTTTTCAGCAAAAAAAGACACACGTACCTACAGCCACTATAAATTTTGACTTACTATTTTATAACACATTCCAAGAATCTTCCCCACTTGGTTTTTGAACAGAAACCTAGAAACTGAATGAACAACTAAGTAAAGGGGAACTTAGTTCATCCAAAGAACAAACTAACACATTTAGAAATCAAAAACAAAGCAGAGAAACTCAGATTGCTTTCGTCTAAGTGCTGAGCATACTCAATTTTCCTAGGGTCATTTGGGTCATAACAATGAGTTTCCATATTTTAGAACCAATTGTACACACAGCCAGTCTAATTTTCTAACTAAGCTACAGTCTTCTGGAGTTGATTTCATCAGTGGCTAGTGAAGCATGATTCTGGGTTTTTTTTGTGTGTGTGTGTTTTTTATTTTTTTTCCATAAGCTTTTCTTCTTAAAACAACATTTTGATGAGCTAAGCATAACTTAATCAGAAACATATGGATTAAATTGACTTTAAAATACATATGAGTTTAAAAAATAAGAAAATTACTTGGGGCAAAAACACACTTAGGGTTTTATAAGCCAAATATGTTAGAAAACCATAGTAAGAGAAGTTCAGAATATGACCTTCATCTTATCTCTCTCATGGTCAGCAAAGCCTTTGGTATCTTCTCATAGAAAAAGGAAGTAAAGAAACAGATGAGCACTGTGAGATTACTGGATCTCTCAACCCACTTTCTAAGACCAGACATCGGGATCCCAATCTGTCTGGCTACTGACTCTGAGGGAAAGCTGGATTCCTCAACAAGCTCTTCAGCATCTGAAGGACTGGTGTTAACACCACACCTTGCATTTTATCTCCACCATTGAGGGCGGAACTTAATCAACACGTCAATATAATAAATTCATTATCCTTTTTTCTTTTTTCTCCATCCTTCCAGTTTTGCAGCCACAAAATCTTAGGGACGTCTTTGATACATTTGCCCTCTTATTTCTTGTATTGCATTAGTCATCAAATCTAGTCAAATGGTCTTTGAAATCCATACCATCTCCATCCTGACTGATAGTCCTCTTCACTTCACACCTGAATTACAAGAGCAGCCCTTAAAGCTGACCTTCTGGCCCCAGCATTTCTTCTTTTCTCTAGGTCACCACACACATTTGGGTCAGCCTATTGTAGCACCGTGGATTAATGTGCTGGACTGCAAACTCGGTTTGAACTGCAAGGTTGGTGGCTCAAACTCACCAGCCACTCCTCAGAAACCCTATACAGGGTCTCTATGGATCAGAACTGACTTGATGGCACTTAACAATAATCTTCTTTAACTCATACTTTGGTTATATCACTCCTTACCCTTCTCCCCTTTCACTTTCACTACTATATCAAATTTAAACTCTTCTACCTGCCTCCCAGTGGCAGCATCAATGGGCTTAAGCATAGCAATGATTGTGAGGTTGGCCCGGGACCGGGCAATGTTTAGTTCTATTGTGCATAGGGTTGCTATGAGTTGGTACTGACTCAATGGCACATACCAACAACAACATCCTGCCTCCCAAGTTCATCCATAACACAAATAAACCTTTCCAAGTATGTTTTCCACTATTGCTCAATACCCACTCCCCAAAGTTCAGCATCATCTTCATGTTTATGTCTAGCTCATGTTCCAACTTTTTGTCTCCAAAAGGTATTCCCTTCCCTTATTACTCATTCCCTTTTCTTTGTCTGTCTTTTCCATTTATATGGCATGAGATCTATATCATGCAGTAAAGGCAACCTCACAGGAGTACTTAATGGGAGACTTGAAGAATGAAAAGCGCTCAACTAAAAGAAGCGTGATAGATGAAAAAGCTTATGCAGAGGGCATGGGATGACCTTCAGGTACATTTTAGGAAAGAGAATAATTTTGTGTGTTTAAAAAGGTAAGGCTGTTGCAGCTAACAGACTTCTTAAAGGGAAGAAATGGATATGTGATAAAGTTGGACAATAGTCAGGTTTCAGATCATGGAAGGTCTTGGCAGTCATGTTAACAAGTGGGTTTTATTCTAAATTAAATTTACTAAAACATAAATCTTGTTAGTCTGAAAAATGAATAGTAGTGGGACAAGAATGGCAGCAAAAGCAACAGCACAAAAGTTATTTCAGTGAAACAGAAGGAAAAAAAATGGTGATTTGGATTTGGCAATGGCAATGAACACAGAGAAGTTCAGAAAGAATTCAAGAAGGAGAAGTAACATGTTGGATGTGTGAGGTATGAGAAATTGGTATATCAAGGGTGATTCCTATAGTTTAGACTTGAAGAGTTGAGTTGCTGTTGTTGTTGTTAAGTCAGTTCTGACTCATAAAGACCCTGCCTGTGTAGGGATTCCAAAGAGCAGCTGGTAGGTTTGAACTACCAATGCTGTGGTTCACAGTCCAGTGCTGATCCTACAGTGCCACACCAAGAGTCTGAAGAGTTGAGTGGTGGTGGTGTGCTATGGAGTCGGTTCCAACTCATAGCGACCCTGCATAGGACTACCAAGGCTGTAAATCTTTATGGGAGCAGAAAGCCTCATCTTTCTCCCACAAAGAATTGAGTACAATTCCTAAAATAGAAAAGGTGTTATTAAAGGTGATCAGTTTCATTTAAATTTATTTGTAGACAATGTTGGATGATGTGTGGGATCACTCCTACACTTTTGGAAATAATAAGAAATTAATAGGAAAAATATTATTAAATCTATTAAAAAGTGTTGGTAAACTATTTGCGAGGTCACAATCTATAAGGAAACTCCAGAAAAAAAAATGAGTCTGGTATTTAGTTTCAACTTTTCCTTTAACACCATGTTTAAAGTGAAAAACAAAAGGCTGAGAATTCAAGTTAAATTCATATTTCTAGGGGGGCAACACGTTGAGTACGTTATTCATCAAGGAAGAGGATATTTCATAAACACCCTGATGTTTTGGTTGAAAATTCAAAGGAAGAAAGCTGAACTAGAAGTAACCCAACTTTCATATAGATTAAATCCAAATGAAATAATCTCTAGTAAAATATTAAAATATTTACTGTTATTACATTAAAGTGATATATTGCTTCTAAGTTAGCTGCTACCAGACTCAAAGATAAATGTTCTCTGGACAAAGATGCAAATCAGTCAGTGTCTCGAAATATATCTAGAGTTTTTCAAACATAATATAAAGAAGTAGTCAACAGAAAGTAAGCAGACATATAAAATATGAGGGGGTTAAAAAGTTCATGGAAATATGGAATGAAAAGTTAATGGAATTTTTCCATGACCTTTTAGAAGCTCCAACATACAAAATAACCAAAAAGAGTGACCAAAACAAGAGAAAATATAAATAATAGAAACAGGCTCACATAATATCTTGACTATGAAGATACCAACATAAAGATAACTAATAATAATTCATTCAAGCAATGTTGTTGTTTTTTAAATGAGTGGAAATAGTTTGTAATTGAGCAGAAATTCATTTAAAATCAAATCAAAATATGGAAGCAGAAAAAATAACACATAAGGGCAGTTAAAAACATTTGTAGAACAATTCATTATCTTTCTCTTTCATTTTTCCATGAACTTTTGAACTTCCCTCGAATACTAAAAGTACCATAGACTACCAGAGGAATTCAATAGGCACAAAACATTATTACCAAGCAAATCAAGAAACATAAAAAGAATGATGTATCATGACTAACTGAAAATTTGTTTAACACTTAAACTACATCCATAACAAAGACCACAGAAGAATCAATACATTTGAAAAGTATGAAAAGTATAATGGACTGACAGAAGAACAAACAAATATATCTTGGAAGACGTACAACCAGAATGCTCCTTAGAAGTGGGAATGGCGAGAATTTTCCTCTTGTGCTTTGGACATACTGTCAGGAAGGACCAGTCCCTGGAGAATGACATCATGCTTGGAAAAGCTGATGGTCAGCAAAAAAGAGGAAGACTCTCAAAATGGATTGACACAGTGACAGAAACAATGAATGGGCTCAAATATAACAGTAATTGTGAAGATGACACAGTACCAGTCTATGTTTCCTTCTGTTGTTCGTAGTATCTACATGAATCGAAACCAACTCCACGGCACCTCCCAACAACACATTGATAGACTAAAGGAGAAAGTAATATGACATTACCATTGATTTAGAAATAGCATTTGATAAAAATAGCACGTTAGTAATAATCATAGTTACAAGGTCCATGGGGTTTTCTTGGCTGATCTATCCTGAATTACAATGTTGCCAGTGATAGAATTGGGTTAAAACACTGGATCATAAGGTCAGTTTGAACCACAAGGTTGGCAGTTCAAACTCACTAGCCATTCCTTGGAAACCCTGTACAGGATCACTATGCATCAGAACCAATTCAACAGCACTTAACAACAAATAAGAAATAATGGATTGCTAACCAAAATGTCTGCAGTTCAAAGCCATCAGCTGCTCCTCAGGCAGGATCACTGTACAGCAACAGCAAGGAATACAAACTAATACAACTATTATTCAAATGTATGCACTAACCACTAATGTCAAATATGCAGAAATAGAAAATTGTTACAACTTCTGTAGTCTGATATTGATCAAATATTCCTTCAAGATGCATTGATAATTACTGGTGATTGGAACATGAAAGTTGGAACCAAAGAAGAATCCCTCACTGCCACCCAATACTAGACTAACACTCTAGAGACCATATACAACTAAGTAGAATTGCTACAGTGCTTCTGAAAGTATAAATCTTTACAGAAGCAAACAGCCTCATCTTTCTTTTATGGAGTAGCTGGAGGGTTTGAACTGCCAACCTTGTGGTCAGCAGTTCAATGCCTAACCCACTGTGACACAAAGACTAGTCACTATTGCGTTATTTCAAAAGTGATATTTGCAATGCTTCGGCTTTGGTCTTGCAAAATTCTATCAGGTGTTTTCCGGCATTGTTTCTATCACCAAAGCCATATTTTCCAACTACTGATCCTTCTTCCATAATTAGAAAGTACTGTCTTTGTGATAGAAATGTGCTACAGGAAGCACATGATGGGATTTTGTTAGACCAACAGTTTATTCACTGAAAAGACCCTTTTATCAAGCAACATAAGCAGTGACTAATCTTTGTGTGTTGCTGTGATGCTGAACAATATGCCACTAGCATTTTAAATACCATCAAGGGCCACCCAAGTTGGACAGGTTTCAGCAGAGTTTACAGAGTAAGACAGACTAGGATAAACAGACAACTTCTGAATGGTTAGACACCAAAAACCTTATAAATAGCAGCCAACATTGTCAAATATAGTACCAGACGACAAGCCCCTCAGGTTGGAAGGTACTCAAAATATGAATGGAGAAGAATTGCCTTCTCAAAGTAGAGTTGATCATAATGATGTGAATGGAGCAAAGCTTTCAGGACCGTTGTATGCTGATGAGGCACCGTGTAAAATGAGAAGAAACACCTGCAAACATCCATTTATAATCAGAACATGGAAAATACAAAGTATGAATCTAGGAAAATTGAAAGTTGTAAAAAATGAAATAGAATGCAAAAAGACTGATATCCTAGGCATTGTTGTTGTTAACTGCTGGCAAGTTGGTTATGACTCATAGTGACCCTGATAAGGGTTTTCAGGGAGTGGCTGGTGCATTTGAACCACCAACATTTCAGTTAGCAGTCTAGTGCTTCTCCTACATTACCACTTGAAATGAACTAGTAATGGCCATTTTGAATCAGACAATCATGTCTACTATGCCAGAAATGACAAACTGAAAAGGAATGGTGTCACATTCATCATCAAAAAGAACATTTCAAGATCTATCTTAAAGTACCATGCTGTCTATTATAGGATAATATCCATACACGAATAAGGAAGATCAGTTAATACCACTATTATTTAAATTGACCCACCAACCACCAAAGCCAGTGATGAAGAAACTGAAGAAATCTATCATTTTCCTCAGTCTGAAATCTATCAAACATGCAATGAAGTTGCAATGATAATTGGAATATGTACATTGAAAATAAAGATGAAGAATCAGTAATTGGAATACATGCCCTGGGTGATAAAAAAAAAAAAAAATGCTGACAATTCCATGGTAGAATTTTTCAAGACTAATGTCTTATTCATTGCAAATAATTTCTTTAATAACATATAAGGAGACTATACACCTAAATCTCACCAGAGAGAATACACAATAACCAAATTGACTACATCTGTGGAAAGAAACAATGAAAAAGCTTAATATCATCAGGCAAAATAAGGCTAGGGATTGTGGAACAGATCATCACTTTCTCATATGCAAGCTTAGGATAAAGCTGAAGAAAACTGAAACAAGCTCAAGAGAGCCAAAATATGACCTTGAATATATCCCTCACGGATTTAGAGATCAATTCAAGAACAGATTTGATCCATCAGGCTCTAATGATTGAAGAAGACCAGAAGAGTTGTGGGATAACATCAAGAACATCATACACAAAGAAAGCAAAAGGTCATTAAAAAGGACAGAAATAAAATACCAAAGTGGGTGTCAGCAGAGACTCTATGCTCTTGAGCATAGAGAAACTAAAGTGACTGGAAGAAATTATTTAGTAAAAGAGCAAAATAGAAAATTTCTAAGGGTAGCTCAAGAAGACAAGGTCAAGTATATAATGATGCGAAGGCTTGCCATCAGAAAACTAAAAAGGAAGAACACACTAAGCATTTCTCAAGACTAAAGAACTGAAAAATAAGCCTCAAGTTGAAATATTGAAGAAATCTATGGCCAAAATACTGACTGATGTTGGAAACATCAATAAAAGATGGAGGATATACACAGTCACTCTATCTATGTTCAATCATTTCAAGAGGTAGCATATGATCAAGAACCGATGCTATTAAAGGAAGAAGTCCAAGCTGCAATGAAGGCATCAGCAAGAAACAAGGCACCAGGAATTGAAAGAGGTGTTCACTCATCTATGTCCAGAAATATGGAGTACAACTATTTATTAACCAATTGGAAACAATCCATATTTGTGCCCATTCTAGAAAAACATGATCCAACAGAATACAGAAATCATCGAAAAATACCATTAATACCAGTTGCAAATAAAATTTTGCTGAAGTTAATTTAATAATGGTTTCAGCAGTACATTGACAGGGAAATTCCAGAAATTCAAGCTGGTTTTACAAAAGGATGAGGAATGAGGGATATCATTGCTAATATCAGATAGATATTGGCTGAAAATAGAGAATACCAGAAAGATGTTTATTTGTGCTGTACTGACTATATAGGCATTTGACTGTGTGAATCATAACAAACTATGGATAACATTGTGAAAAATGGGTTTTTCAGAAAACAGACCAAGACAAAATGGTTCAAACAGAACAGGGAAATATTGAATGTTT
Organism: Chrysochloris asiatica; assembly: GCF_000296735.1. NCBI lineage: Eukaryota > Metazoa > Chordata > Mammalia > Afrosoricida > Chrysochloridae > Chrysochloris > Chrysochloris asiatica. Next base: position 5,706,080 of record NW_006408598.1, read on the forward strand.
TAAAATAAAGGTGTGTGCCAGGGGTGTATTCTTTCACGACATTATTCATTCTGTATGGTGATGATGGAGGATGTGTCATCAAGATTTGAGGAAGACTCCTTAATAACCTGTAATATGTAGATGATACAGCCTGGCTTGCTGGATACCACGAGGACTTTAAATATTCACTGATGAAGATTGGTAATCAGTATTGATTGTACTGCAATGTGAAGAAAATGAAAATCCTCACAACTGGACCAATAAATAGCATCAAGATAAATGGAGAAAAGATTATTATTGTTAAAGACTTCATTAGTTCTGCAATCAATGTTTATGGAAGCAGTGGTCAAGAAATCAAATTATATATTGCATTAGGTAAATCTACAAAAGACCTCTTTAAAGTGTTAAATACCAAAGATGTCACTTTGAGGAGTAAGGTGTGCCTGATTCAAGCCATCCTATTTTCAACCACTTTTTAAGTTTGTGAAAGTCGTACATTGAATAAGGAAGCCTGTTGAATTATGGTGTTGGAGAATCATGGTGATGGAGAATATTGAAACTACCATGAACTCCCGGAAAATAAACATATCTGTCTTTGAAGAAGTACAACCAGATGCTCCTTAGAAGCAAGGATGGCAAGACTTTGTCTCTGATACTTTGGACATATGGTCAGGAAGGGCCAGTCTCTACAGAGGACATAATTCTTGAGTAAGTGGAGATTCAGTGAAGAAGAGGAAGACTCTCAACAAGATGGGCTGACACAGTGGTAGCAACAGTGGGCTCGAACATAATAATTGTAATGTACTGCAGGATAGGGCAGTGTTTCATTCTGTTGTGTATAGAACCAATGTGAGTCGGAATTTACTGGACGGAATTTAATAGCAGCAGCGACAACAAAGCTTTGGAAGTACAGAGGATTAAATATTGGGCAGCTAACCACAAAGCTGGTGGTTGGATCATACCAGCTGCTCCTCTGGAGAAAGATGAAGCTGTCTGTTTGCACAAAGAATTGAAGCCTCCAAAACCCTCTGGAGCAATTCTACTCTGTACTATATTGGCGTTTTGTTTTCTTTTGTTTTAATATGTATATGTGGAAAGGAGCTCTGGTTGTGCAATGGTTAACCACATGGCTGCTAACCAAAAAGTGAGAAGTTCAAACCTACCACCACCCACTCTGTGGGAGAAAGCAGTAGCAGTGTGATTCCAGAAAGATTACCGTCTTGGAAACCTTTTGGAGCAGTTCTAGTCTTTCCATAGGTTCACTATGAGTCATAGTTGACGCAACTAGCAACAGGGTTTTTTCTTTTTAGGTTTTGTACACATAGACTTGCTGGGTGGAATCCATAGGAATCAAACCAACTATATCTGTGTAAAGAGAGAATGTTGTTGTTGTTAAATGCCATCAAGTCAATTACAAGGAGCAGGTGGTGAGTTTGAATGACCAACCTTATGGTTCAAAACGATCTGTGGTCCAGTGCTTTATCCCACAGCATGACACCAAGACTCCAAAGAGAGAATGGAGAAGTCCCATATCAGTCAGAAGAAGGCCAGTGAATGACTGGAGAACAGATCATCAGTTGATCATATGCAAGTTCAAGTTCAAGTTGAATAAAATGAAAATGAGTCAGCGAGAGCCAGAGTACAATCTTCAGCATATCCTACCTGAATTTAGAGACCATCTCAAGAATGGATTTGACGCATTGAACACTAATCACTGAAGACCATAAACTGTGTGAAGACACAAAGCATATCATAAGGAAGAAACAAAAGATCATTTAAAAGACACACACACAAAAAACAAAAAAGCAAAATGCATGTCAAGAAACTCTTCAACTTGCCTCCTGAATGTACAAAAATAGAGCTGAACAGATCTTTTCAAAGGCAGTTCTAGAAGACAAAGTAAAGTGTTATAATAAAATGTGCAAAGACCTGGAGTTAGAAAACCAAAAGTGAAGAACATGTTTTCCATGTCTCAAGAAATGAAGAAAAAATCTAAGCCTCAAGTTGCAATATTGAAGGATTTTAGCAGAAATTCAGTATGAATTACAATTCAATGTAGTGAAAGCAAAAATCCACACAATTGGACCAATAAACAACACAATGAAAAACAGAAAAGATTTACATTGTCAAGGATTTCATTTTACTTGGCTCCACAATAAATGTTAATGGACATAGCAAACATTTATTGTTGTTATTGTTGTTAAGTACTGGGGTCGGTTCTGACCTATGGTGACCCTGAATAGTGTTTCTGAGGAGCAACTGGTGAGCTTGAAGTGATTCAATTTGACTTTTCATTCCAGTGCATTAACCCACAGCGCCACACCAAGACATATTCCATTGGGTTAATATGTTGCAAAAGACCTCTTTAAAGAGTTAAAGAGTGAAGATGTCACTTTGAGGACAATTGACTCATATGCATGTGAAAGCTAGACAATGAATGAGGAGGACCAGAGAAGAATTGATGCATTTGAATTACTGTGTAGGTGAAGAATACCAAGATGACCATAGACTGCCAAAAGAAGAAACAAATCTGTTTTAGAAGTACTGCCAGTATGCTTCTTTCAAGCAAGGATGGAGAAACTTTATCTCAGAAACTTTGGACATGTTATAAGGACAGTCCTGCCCCTGGAGAATGAGGGTCAGCCCCACAGAGGAAGATCCTCAAGGAAATGAGTTGACACAGAGATTGCAACAATGGACTCAAATATAAATATTGTGAGGATGGCGCAATGGACTCAAATATAAATATTGTAAGGATGGCTCAGGACCACTGTTTGGTTCTATTGTATACAGTGTCACCTCTATGAATCAGAACTTGTTCAAGGGCACCTAACAACAACAACAACAACAATCTTGACAAAAGCTGATAACAGTAAACAAGCAGACCAAAGACCTTAGAAAGTAGAACACTGACTTATGAATAGCATGATTTGGCCTCATTGTATATAGAATATTACACATAAAAACTTTAGAAATCATTTTTTTTCTCCCATGTTTACAGATATTCTCAAAATGAATGAACTATTTGTTGGGCTCTATAGAAAATTTCATCAGATTTGTAAGAACTGAGAAAATATATATAAATGTAGTCTAACTATGGTGAAATTTAGAGCCCTGGTATGGTGCTGTAGGATAAACACTGAACTACTAACCATAAGGTTGGCAGTTCAGACTTATCAGCTGATCCTTGGAAACCTTATATAGGGTCACTATAAGTCAGACCTGACTTGATGGCACTTAACAATAATAACATATTGAAATTAAAGCTTAAGATCATAATAGAAAAATAACTAGAAAACATTTTTATTTTGAAATTTAGCAGTACATTTCTAAATAGTTTACATGTCAGGGAAGTGAAATAAAAATTTTAAATATTTTAGATTTAATGCAAATTAAAACACTATTTATCAACCCTTATGTATTATAACTAAAATATTTCTTTGAGAGAAATTAATAGCCTCAAATATAAAGGAATAACAGCTGAAAGTCAATAATTCTTAGTGTCTGTAATAAGAAATTATAAAAAGAACAGCATAGTGGATCCAAAGAAAATAGAAGGAAGGAAATAATTAGGATAAAGACAAAGTTAACTCAAAAAAAAGAAAGAAAGAAAGAAAGAAACTATGAAGTCAAAATGTGATTCTTTAAAAAGCATAATAAAATATACTCCTGATACAAGGGATTAAAAAAAAAAGAGAGAAGCTACAAATAGTTAATATTAATAATGAAAAAGGGGACATCATTAAAGATCCTACTGCCATTAATAAAATAGTTGTTGTTGTCAAGTGTCTTTATGTCAGTTCTGACTCATAGCTACCCTGTATAGGGTTTCCATGAAGCAGCGGGTGAATTTAAACTGCCAGCCTTGCAGTTCAAACAGACCTTGAGGTAAAGTGCATTATCCCACAGTGCCATACCAGGATTCTAAATGATAAAATAGTAAGAGGATATAATAAATACTTTTTTGCCAATGAATTTAAAAATTCTGGTGAAATGAATGGATAATTACATAAATTATCAAATCAAAATAAAACACATTGCTATCAAGTGGATTCTGATTCATAGCAGCCCTGTGTGTGACAGAGTAAAATCGCTCCATTGTGTTTCCTTGACTGTAACATTTACAGAAAAAGTTCCCTGGGCCTTTCTTCTATGGAGTTGCTAGGTAGGTCTGAATCACCAACTTTAAGTGAATTGATATTGTTAAATTCTGCCAGGTTTCGACTCGTAGTGACCCTGTATACGGTTTCCAATGAGTGTCTGGTGAGTTTGAACTGCCAACTTTGCAGTTCCAACCGACCTTGAGGTCGAGTGCTTATCCTATAGTACCACACCAGGAGCAGCCAATTTAAATGGCTTGGACCACTCAAGACTCCTTAACCAAAATCAACACAAGTAAAAAATAGAAAATCTGTTTGTAAATGAATTAGTTATTTAGGTTTATAAGGTATTGGTCAAGCTTTTTGCACAGCATGGTGTTCCTAATCTCCTGGTCACCATAAACAAGAGTCAAAGCACTTTCTATGCATTGAAAATGGAGTGATTCCACATAAATCTTCTGATTTATCTTTCAGAAGCAACTATGTGACTATAAGTGGGAGAATTTGAGTCTATTTTACCAAAAATATCTCTTTCTTATTCATAGGTGGAAACACTTGGAAACTTTGGTCCTTAAGAATCATTGAAATAACAGAATGCTAGATTCATTAGCAAATCCCAATACTGAGTCCCTAGAATATTCCATGGTACCTCATCCAATACTCAAACCATGGGATGGATTTATGTATATCATTAGCTTAGCATTTTTGCCATGAATATACTTATCAAGTCATTATAATGTCCCCACAAATAATCTCAGAGAGCAAATAACAATTGTTTTGTAAAACCTTTGTTGTCATTAAGTGCCATCAAGTTGGTTCTGATTCATAGCAAACCCATATAGCATTTCTGAGGAGCAGCTGGTATGTTTGAACTGCAGACCTTGTAGTTTATCTTATGACATCACACCAGAAGTCCAAATAATACCTAAAAGATGATAAATAATAACTCCTAGAATCCCAGTCAATTTTGAGCTCTATGTCCTCAAAATCTATCTAGCAAAATGTTTTGCACACAGAAAGTCCTCATTAATTCTTTGTTCAATGGATGTTAACATATCATGAGCAGAGAATGTAAACCAAAGAATTTTTTTTACTACAGCCCACACAAATTCAAAACTGTAAATCCAACATCAAGTTTTACTTAGCTCGTTATGTCATTGCATCGTGTGTTATGTTATGAACAAAATATAAGTCGTCAGATTTTCACTGACATGGATATTAACTCTGCTGCTCCACAAAAGACGAACTTATCTTTAAGTTCATGTTCTGCCAATTCATAAGATTCAGGTTAGTACATTTTCACTTAAACTGCTGAGTATACTCAATTTAACTCAAAATACTTTCAAACCCCATTTTACCAATCCCCTAATAAATTTCAAACCTGAGACTGTCATAATTTTTTTGCACCACCCAAACTAGTGAGTCAATCCTTCCCACAGTAACTGAAAGGAGGAATGGAAAAAAGCAAAAAGTAGCCAAAAAAAAAAAGTTAGCACAATTAGATATGTGGGCATAAATAAAATTGGCAGTAGGGTGATTCAACTGAATTCCAAGTCTTTTGAAGGGCTTGCACCATTTCATCATGGCCTCACTACTCATGAACCAAGTAGTCATCGCTGGTCTGTGGCACTGAATATGCTTCATAGCACCCAAACACCATGAGAGGTTCTATATTTATGTTACATCTGCCAACAACCCATGTTCTCGCATTTTCTGTGTAAAAGAACTCCATGTGGGCCAGATTTAATTCAATGCAGAAATACTATATGTCACTTCCAATAAAAGCAAAAAGGAAAGAGAAATTCACACACTAACTTATCAAGGATGGCAGCTCATGCTGGTATTTGGAATAGTCTGGAGGTATTATTTTGTTTATTGGGCCGTCAAGTTCAAAGGAAGGTGCATGGGCCTGATTAGAATGGCCTCAGCAGATCTGTTTTCCAAATAGAAAACATATGCTGCTATGGAGTGAGTTCTTCATTCCCAGCTACAAGTGAATTCAAAAACAATTTGGCTCTAGGGAATGAGAGTATAAGATGAAGTCTTTCTTTATATAGTGCACTGAGACAGGTCCAGGGCAACCCTCTATGGCCAAGGTAAAATACATACCAAGTATTACAAAAACCTTTTACCTAATCTTTATGCCAAGGAGAACTTTGGCATCATCCTATTCAATCCCCTGTAGATTTCTGTAGGTGCAGACACTAATGCCTAAAGGATTACATGTTAGCCCCAAAACCACACTGCAAAAGTGAACCAAGTTAGTCTCTTGATGTATGACTCAGTACTCTTAATATTACATCATGCTATACAGAGTGAATTTTTTAAAACTTCATTTAAACATTAGAAAGCAATATATTATCATGCTTGATCTAAAGACATGGATTGAAGAAATATAGAAATAAGTCATTTCTCATTTTATACTGAAACTATTCTTACAGAGGATAAATCTCATTTTATACTGAGACTATTCTTACAGAGGATAAACATCTTCAGATACTTTATTTCTGCTGTGCCATTTTTTGTTTTTGTTTTGGGGTGGAGGTGGGGGTACAAAGCAGACATTTAAACAAAGCTCCCTTACTAAAATATAAAGTCTCCATCCTCATTCTGAGTAATGTCTGTCTCTATTCAGTTCAACAGCCCACAAAGAAAGTAACAGACAAAGACATGCCAGATGAAAAGCATCACACTCCAAAATCATACCTCATGGAGAAACCCAGAAATCACTACATCCAAAGCCTTCAGAAAATAAGTTAAGAGAGGGGGCAGTGTTTTATTTCATTTTTTCTTGCTTTTCTTCCTTCAAACTTCCTTTATTAAATAAAGATTGTATTCTGATCAAAATTTGATTTGTGTGGCTTTGGCCATAAAGACACTCTGGGCTTTCCCTAGTTTAGATCTTGTAGAGATTAATGTTGACTCAAAAGCCAGTGTTCTCTGGCACTTCCCTACTGGGTTCAATCTTTATGTCTGCCAGTACCCCTGGCCCACATTGATGATAGCACTCTGAGTCACTTAGAGGCCTGCTCTGCACACATATGGCTCAGACACAACAATGGTACTGCTGATGACAACACCACTGGTAATAATCTGACCACATGGTGCTACAAAGCATTATCTGTTATTTTCACAAGTAAACCGCATTGCGTTCTTCTAAGCGCATACCATATAGAATTAGATCATACATGTTTTTTGCTTTGTTCACCTACTGTCTTGTTTGTACATTCTTGGCCAAAGTATAAGAAGAAAATCTTTTGGATACCTTGTAGCCTTTAACTGACCTCTTCTGACTAAATGAATATGTCTAGGACAAACGAAACTTATGTCTGACATCATTTCTCCTTGAGGCATGGAGATGTACTAAATTGTTCTGAAATTTATGCTTAAAGTTGCTTGATAATTACATTGCTACATGCTTCCTGGAGTCCTGGTGTGGCACTGTAGGATAAGCACTGCACTTTTAACCAAAAGACTGGTGGTTCAAATCCGTCAGTCGGTCCTTAGAAATCCAATATACGATCACTACAAGTGGAAACCAACTCAATGGAACTTAACAACAATGAGAGCTTTCAAAGGAATAACTGCTTTACAGAATTTATTTCTTCATCATTTATATTTCTCTGTATTTCCAAACTGGAAATGGTGCTGACATTTTCCTAAATTCCATACCAATGAATGCACAAAGGCATATGGATGGCTGTCTATATAGTTTTGTCAAGGTTTTAATAACTGCAATAATCTAAGGTTATCATACTTAATAAATATAAATACAAAAATTTAATCTTTGTTGTTGTTGTTAGGTGCCATCAAGTCAGTACTGACCCACAGCGACCCTATACACAGCAGAACGAAACACTGCCCAATCCTGGGCCAACCTCAGTACTGTTGCCACGCTTGAGTCCATCGATGTTGCCACTTGGCCAATCCATCCCATTGGGGGTCTTCCTCTTTTTCTCTGACCCTCCACCCAACCAAACATGATATCCTTCTTCAGCAACTCTTCCCTCCTGACAATATGTCTGAAGTATGAGAGACGAAGTTTAGCCATCTTGGCCTCCAAGGAGCACTCTGGCTGCACTTCTTCCAAAACGGATCTATTGGTTCTTTTGGCAGCCAATGGCACTTTCTATATTCTCCTCCAAAACCATAAATGGAAGGCATCAATTCTTCTGCAGTCTTCCTTATTCACTGTCCAGCTTTTGCATCCATATGAGGTTATTGAAAATACCATGGCTTGGGTCAGGTGCACCTTAGTCCTCAAGCTGACATCTTTGCTCTTCAACACTTTGAAAAGGTCTTGTGCAGCAGATTTGCCTAATGCAATACATCGTTTGATTTCGTGACTGCTGCTTCCATGAGTGTTGATAGTTGATCCAAGAAGAATGAAGTCCTTGACAACTTCAATCTTTTCTCCATTGAGAAGAATGTTGTTAATTAGTCCAGTGGTGAGGATATTTGTTTTCTTTACATTAAGATGTAATCCATACCAAATTTAATCTTAGGCCCATGTTTAAACACATCAACTGATACCTAGGTAGAGAAGCAAAGGTTACAGTAAATTCTGCAAACATCTTAAACCCTTAAATCAATGCTTATGTCATTTTAACTAACAAGTCAGTTAGCTGAGTGTTTCAGAGTTGCTTTAAGAATAAACTGACTGTGTAGACAAAACTGTTGCTTGGCCTCTAAACAAAACTAAATTCTCATCTATTTAGCAGAAGTGTAACTCAGTAGACAATGCCTACAACTGAAAAGCCATTAAATTATAGTATGCACATATTATTTAGGAATATGGCACTAAATAGAAATAACAAGTTATAAATGGCAATGTGACTAAGGAGTGGAAAAGTCGTGGTTTTTCTCTATTAACTATTTAAATTTCCATGAAGCTATGAAGGAAGGATGGGGGAGTGAGAGGTTAAGGTATGAGTTAGGAAGTTAGGAAGCTGCTGCAGTGTCAACAGGAAGCTCAAGGACATGAACTAGGGCACTGGCAGAGGGAAGGAAAAGAAAGGAATGCATAAAGATGTGTCAGTGGAAAAATCAATTAAGCTTAGTAACCAATTAAATGTGGGAGGCAAAAAAAAAAAAAAAGAATCAAATATGGAAGGTTTTTTTGGTTTAGACAGTTGATTAAGTGGTGTCAGTAACTGGGACAGAAAATATATAAAGAGAAATGGAATCATGGAGGGAATGTAATGAACTCCACTCAGGACATCTGGACTTCAGATAATATCAAAACAAACAATTTGAAGACTGCCATCAACAAGTGGTAAATATTCTTATTTGCATAAGACAAAAACTTGAATCACAAACAGACATTTCGACTCGATGGCACCTAACAACAACATGTGCAAAATATAACAGACTGGTTCTATTTTGCACATAGGAGTTTTTGTTCTGTTATACATAAGGTCACCATGCGTTGGAACTGCCTCAATAGCAAATAACAACAATGTGCACAATATTAGGAAAGATCTTATGGGGGAGGCAAAACCATTTATAGCATAGTCCCTAGCTTAAGGGGCTTGATGATCTAGATAAAAAGATAAGACATAAATGTACAGGAATATAATTAAAATTGTTTAGAGAAATTTTGATAGAAGAGGTAGAAAAGAAACTTAACCTTAAAATATAGGCAGAGTTGGGCAAAGGGGAGTAGAGGGAGACTTCCAGTCAAAGGCAATGGGGAGGCGACCTGCTAAGAAAGATTGTTTGGAGACATCAGAAAGAGCTGGACTACAAAATGGACTGGACATAAGGATGGAATGGTCAATTGGAATTAACTTTTGAGCTTTTTTTAATGACAAGCAAACTTGCTTGATTTTCTTGAGAAAACAAAACAGAACTTTGGGAAGATTTCTCAACAAATGAATAAAATGAACACAATATTGCTAGCTACCCTTTTGAAGTTTGCTTGCATTGTTTATTTCTGTCTTTACTCTTTAGCAAATGTTTAATGAGTGCCTATTACTTTCAAGGTACTACAGAGTCCTGATGTGATTCTGTAGGATCAGTACTGGACTATGAACCGCAAAGTTGGCAGTTCAAGCTCACCAAGAGCTCCTCAAGAACCCTATACAGGCTCACTATGAGTTGGAACAGACTCTAGGTACTTAACAACAACAACGTATTCCTAGTGTAGTGCTGTAGGATAAGCACTGGACCACAAGGTCATTTGAAACAAAGGTAGGCAGTTCAAACTCACCACCCACTTCTGGGAAATGCTATACAGAGTCACTATGAATCAGAACCAACTGACAACATTTAACGTTTAACAATGGGCAAACACAAAATTGGACACAGTCAAACAAGACAAGATATGAAGTTGCAGAAATAGAAACGAGTTTGGAATCGCAGACTATGACTTTGTCTTCAGTCATTAATAGTTAAACGACTTTGGACAAGTCACTAATTTGACCTAATTTATTTTTTCTTTGTCTTTTATTACATTTTTATGTTGCTGTCAAGTGCCCTTGAGTTAGTTCCGACTCATAACTACCCTGTACTGGTTTTCCTAGGAGCCCTGGAAGCGGAGTAATTACAAATTGGGAGGCTAATCTTATGGTCAGCAGTTCCAAACTACCAGCTGTTTGTGGGAGAAAGATGAGACTCTCTGCTCCCGTAAAGATTTACAGCCTTGGAAACCCTTTACAGGGTCACTATGAGTCGGAACGGACTCCATGGCACATAACAACAACAACAACAACATAGGGTTTCCAAGGAGCGACTGGAGGGTTTGAACTACCGACCTTTAGGTTATCAGTCTAGAGCTTCACTTATAGTGCCACACAAGGAAGACAGTTCTTATGTTGTTATTAAGGGCCATCGAGTAGGTTCCAACCCATAACAACTCTGTGTAGGGTTTCTGAGGAGCGGCTGGTGAGTTTGAAACTTCCACCTTGCGATTCCAAACAGACTTTGTGGTTCAGTGCATTAACACAAAGCCACACCAGGATTCCTGGTTACATATTATACAGGTGTAATTGTCATTATTTCTTTACCAAAATTGAATTACAACAGACAGATGTACATCTTGCTTTTTTTACTTATGAAAACTCTTCTAATGTACAACTAATTCATATGTTAAATATTCTTCCTAGTTGGGTATCATTATTCAATAATTCTGCTAAGTGTTCCATCTCTTGGGAGATTTTGCCTTAACAACACAGCTGCAATAAAGATCCTTAAAGATCCTTGCCTTGCCAATATAGGGTTATTTCCAAGTGCTTTTATCTATGGGAAAGTTTCTCAGAAAAGGAAGACTAGGCATATACATTATATAACATTGAGTCTTGCCAAATTTCTTTACAAAAAGCCTGTAATAATCTAAAGGTTAAACTACTGCAGTGGTTCTCAAAGTTCCATTTTCAGCAGAATCATCTTGAAAATTTGATAAAACACAATTTTCTGGTTCTCAGCTCTGGGGAGTCTGTAACAATATTATTTTTAACTATTGGCAGTGAAAGGGATAGAAAGCCATGTTTTTTTCCTATAATTCGCAATGTATTGACTATTGATAGGTGTGAACACATTTTCAAATATTTGTTGGTGATTTGGATTTGTTCCTCTGTGTACTGTCTCTTCATATTCTTTGTCTGCTTTTTTTTCCCTATTAATTTCTTTTTCTAAAACTCTCTCTTAAAAAGTAGCAGCTACTTCCCCAGTTTCCTCATGTGTTCAAATATTTGTTGGGGGTTAATTACCTGCTGCTAGCGCTATGGACTAATGCATCAGACTGCAAAGTCGTTTAAGCTGCAAGGTTGGTGGTTCAAGCTCACCAGCTGTTCCTTGGGTACCCTATAAAGGGCTGCTATGGGTCGGAACCGACTCGATGGCACTTAACAACAACAACAACCCCTAGATGTAGATTCAAAGAACCTTTCCATAAGAGGAATGTGCTATCTGACATTCTTCTTTAAGTACATAAAAAGAAGTTTACTATATTTGTATTTTAGAAATTGGATGGTATTTCCTTCATACCACACTGTGAATGAAAGCAGATCACTAAGCTTTTTGATCTGAAGGAAATTTTCCCAAAATCATCCTTCTAAACTAACAGCATTCTGGAAAAACCCAAGGCAGAGAGTCTGAAAACTGAGCTTTAAGCCTCTAAAGTGATTCAGATTGTGTTTTGTCTTCAGAAACACACAGGACACAGTCTGACTCCTCTGTTGTGTCAGTCAGAATTCCCACTCTTAAGCAGACCATCATGGAATGGTGGCTCCACATTATGACTAGAACATAGCCCAACTTCAGAAGCTGCCAAAGATTGTGGCACAACTGTCTGGTCACCACAGGCAGAAATTCCCAAGCATCTGGGGACTAGTGGTTTAATGGGATGTGCACTTATGAATACCACCCTAAAATGATTTTACATTGAAACAACATGTGAAACATTGTGAATATGCTTCTGATAGAGAAGTAGGAGTGTCCACTCTGCTTTTGTTGTGATTGGCTTTGTTTTTAATTTGGGAATAAGTCAATTTTGTAATCCATGGTTCAAAAGATTAAATATTTGTAGCGATCAGGCAGTTTGCAAAACTGGCCAAAATACTTTGTAGCTCTTCCCATGGAGAGATGGAGTCTATTTCCCCACAGTTTGAATCTGTATTGGCTTTTACTACTTGCTATTGCAACAAAAGTACCAAGTCTAAGAAACACGAAGTCTTCCAACTTTCATTCTGTGCTCTTAAAATCTGGAGGTTGTCTTGTGAAGAAGCCCAAATGAATCTGCTGGATGACCAGTTGGTTTAGAAACACTATTGCCCCAGGTGACAGAGAGTCAACCTTCAGAAACAGAGTCATCTTGCTAAATGACTATTGGCTACAGTTAACATAAATGAGTCCAAACAAGACTAGCAGAAGTGCCCAACTAAACTCAGTCTAAATTTACTGTCTGTAGAATTCTGAGCTAAGTAAATAGTTGTTCTTTTAAACCATTAACTTTCGGAGTTATTTGTTTCATGACAAAAGCTAACTGGCATAGAGGTACATACATTCAGGCATGCCAGTCTTGGGTAATAAGAAGTGGTGGAGACTGTGAAGTAATGAGTAGTGTACGCCCATCAAAAGGAATTCAAATATAGATCTAAAAATCAACTGCTTGCCACACAAAACATATCTGGAAGCTGCCTGCCAACCAAGAGTGTTTGCCCTCTTAACTATACAAATTTCCTCATTCTTACAGATGAGAGAATTGATCCAGAAAATGACTTGTTCAAATTGCTATGGCTAGTTGATGCCAGACTAAAAATAGAATCCGGGCCTTCTGCTATTCCACACAGAACATTTTAGCTTTTTCCTCCACAGAAGGTTTTGTTTTGTTTTTCCTTGCTTATTTGTTTTTTCTATTTGAAACACGCATAATTTGAAGATAGTAAAAGATAGCCCCAAACTAAGATTATTCAACAACTCTTTATTTTGGGGGTCTTGAAATTTTCCTCTGTGGAAATTGTTTCAGTGACAAAGAATGTGATTTAAATTTGAGAAAGAAAAAATAAAAGCTTTCTTGAAAATGTTTATTGAGCTTACAATTTTCTATCCAATGAACACATCATCCTCACTCATTAATTATATTCTTTGTATGTTCTGGAAACCAGAGAGAATAACAAAGTGCTCAGTCCTAAAAATGGAGGGAAAATGGTTCTGTTGCATAACTCGTCGAGAAATCAGGTTACATAAGAGGATAATAAAAGCCATATTGCATGTCTTCCGAACACATCGCGCCACCTTTTGTCGATGTGAAAATCACTACCTTTAAAATTATTTTGATGATATAAATTACACTATAAAAGGATACACAAGTATTTTGACAGGTAAATGGCATTTAGCTACAAAAAAAAAAGAGAGTCAGTGAATTGATCTTCATTTAGTTATGTTTCTGTGAAGTTAGTATGAACCAAAATGTTTCTCATACGGTATGTTGGTATGTTTACTTGCATCTCTGCATGGAGGTTTTCTCTGTTTTCCACGATAAAAGCCTCCCTGGTACAATGCCTATGAGTTGGGAGGTGGGGTGTAATTTAAACTGTTCCTTTTCTTATCTGTGTCTTGCTCATCCTGACAAGGTGATGTTGTTATTCTCAACACAGCCCAAGAGTCATAAGTTTTAAGTTAAATTTAAAACCAGTGTGGTGTTGTCATCCGTCTATGTGTTTCACATCTAAGTACTGTCAAGACATGATAAAATGCCTTTTGAACCATCCGTGGAGCAGCTCCATCAGTAACACATGGTGTTGCCGTGAGTCGGAATTAGCAACAACAGGATTTGTTTGTCTTTGGTTGCTTTATTTTTTAATGCAAGCTAGTCAAGTACACCTAAGGTTTTGCTGCAGATGCAGGAAGTACTGGGAAGTCAAATGGGGTGGGAGGGGAGAACCAGAGAAAAAGAATACAACCCAATTCCCATTACTTAATAGAACACATTGTGAGGCCAGAGCCTTATGGGAGTCAATCACCAGCAGACAAAATTAGATTCTGAATCATGTTTTATAATTCTTTCTAATGCCAGCCAGGGATGAGAGTCTTCCCTGGGAACTGGTTTCTCCCAGGACCTACCCCCTACCCAGCATTCCTTATCAGACCTTAACCAGCTGCCAGCTCTTAAGGTTACTGGACAGATAATTTAATTCTCAAGGTTGTGCATTAATATTCAAATTCCTTCTTATCCATAGACTGTGACTTCAGCGTGAACTTTTTTTCCATCCCCACCCTCTTTCCTGCATGAATTTCCTTCCATAGATTTTACCCAGAAATCTTTGAACTGAATAGGCATATAAAAAAGAGCCTTGTACAAAATGTGTCCTGAGCCAGTTTCTTTGGCAACTTAGGTCTCTTCCCCAGGGCAATGCTCCTCATTTCTCACTTACAAAACCTAATCTTATTAAATATTCTACAAAATATATTTCTATCCACAAATTGTCTTTTCCCTTTGAATGAATGTTCAGTTGATTTCTAAAGTTGTTGGCAAGCAAATTGGAATTAGTTACAGTGGAAAATAAAGTTATCAGAATGGAGTCAGATATCTCATATTGCTAGGATGGTCTTGGTTTTCACATGGATGCCTTGGATAATATGAAGATTGAAGGATGTATCAGCCAAAACTTCTTAAATGACCTCAAAAACGAAAATATACCTGCATGTTTATTAAGAACCATGCAACTAAAATATATTCATTCCAAGACAATTGAATACAAGCTATACTATTCCATGTAATTTTTGGTTGTTTGAACTGCAAGGTAGATGGTTCAAGCTCACCAGCTGCTCCTTGAAAATCCTATACAGGGTCGCTATGGGTCGGAAATTGACTTGGCGGCACTTAACAACAACAACCACAACTACTAAACTAAGGAGTCCTGGTGTGTCACTATGGGTTAGTGTGCCAGACTGCAAAGCCATTTGAACTGCAAGGTTGGTGGTTCAAGCTCACCAGCTACTCTTCAGAAACCCTAAACAGGGTCACTATGGGTTGGAACTGACTCAACAGCACTTAACAACAAAAACAACACTACTAAACTAAGGCGCTCTGGTAGCGTAGTGGTTACAAGTTGGACTGTTAACCTCAAGGTCAGCAGTTCAAAACTACCAGCTGTTCCACATTAAAAAGATGAGGTTTGCTGTTCCCGTAAAAGATTAACAGTCTTGGAAACCCTGTACAGGGGTTACTACAAGTTAGAATGGACTCCACAGCACATAACCAACCAAACAACAACTACTAAACTATAAAATTAAATAAACAAAAAGAGCCTTTTCTTCATTTTAAATTAATGTTAGTGCTCATTATCTGTGCAAATCATTTTACTATTTCATTTTACTTGACATCTGTGAGTTAATTCACAGGCCAAAGTAGTGACATCTCCTGAAATGAGTGGAATAAACACTTATGGATGGCAAACTATGTCTGAGGCACTATTAAAGATACAAGAAAATGTGTACTGTTCCCTGTTTTGCTTCTTTTTTAAATATAAGGAATCAGGTACATCTTTTCCAAATTCCTAATTAGAACATCAATTCTATCACATTGGTTACTTTATTTAAACTTTCTAAACTTCACTTCCCTCATTTATAAAGTCATATCCTCAAATGTTTATTGTTAGGTTTCAAGAACTTGCTATATGTACATCAGCCCAAGCATTCTAATAAATAAATCTCATTAATAATAAAACTTAGTATTATCTTAGACTATTAGCTATTTTGATAAGGAAGATAAACTTATCTTTCAGAAGACTAAGAATTTTAGAATTAGATACTGACGTATAGACCTAGCTTTTAGAAACATTATGAAACCAGTGGGATCAAATCTGAATGTATTATGATTTGTCCTTTAAATAAATTATTTTCCTTGTTTTAGAGACACAACCTAGGTACCCAAGCCCTTGGGGTTATGCAAATTGATCTAGAAATGGTTTGCTGCAGAGAAAACTTCATTCTCTGCTATTTACCTCTGATCAAAGACCTCTGAACATGTGAGCCATTGGGTCCATATTCTTTTGTGCTAATGATAAAATATGCCAGCAAAAATGAAGACTGGGATCAGTGAGTTCTGTGTTCTCTCCCCTGAGTAAAAGAAGACATCTGAGGTACCTTTCCAGAAAGCCAAACCTCCTTTTAAACATACAATAGTGTTGTTGTTACATGCCATTGAGGCAGTTCTGACTCATGGGTGATTGTGGTGGTGTACCTTGGAGCTGACTCATAGCGACCCTGCCATAGGGTTTCCAAGGCTGTAAATCTTTACAGGAGCAGAAAACCTCATCTTTCTCCTGTGGAACAGCTAGTGGTTTCAAACTGCTGACCTTGAGGTTAGCAGCCCAACTTGGAACCACTACACCACCATAGTTCCTAGGGTTTCCAAGGAATGGATAGTTTATTTGAACTGCCAGCTTTGTGGTTTGCAGTTTAGTGGTTATCCTACAACTCCACAAGAGGACTCCAAAACACAGAATTTTTGTTAAGTGTCATCGATTGAGTCAGTTCCAGCTCATAGCGATCCTGTATGGGGTTTCTGAGGAACGGCTGGTGAATTGAATTGCCAAACTTTTGGTTCAAACCATCCTTGCATTCCAATGCTTTATCCTATAGCACCACATCAGAACTCAAACAAAGAATTGTTGTTGTTGTTAAGTGCTGTTGAGTCAGTTCTGACTCATAGCCACACTGTATAGGGTTTCCAAGGAGTGGCTGGTGAGTATGAACTGTTGACCTTGTTGATCTTCAAACAGATCTTGCAGTCCAGTGCTTATCCCACAGCATTAGGTGCCTGGATGAGCTTCAAGAAAGGGGTTTTAGAATAATGAAGAATTGGATGTTCCTGAAAGGACTTCTGGTGGCACTGTGGGAGAGGCATTGGGCTGCTTAACACAAGGTCAGCAGTTCAAACCCATCAGCTGCTCAGCAGGAGAAAGATGAGGCTGTCTGCTTCTTTCAAGATTTACAGTCTCATAAACCCTGTGTACAGTCATTAGAAGTCAGAATTGCCTCAGTGGCAATGTATTTGTTTGTTTGTTTATGTATCCCTGAAGTCACACTAGAAGATAGACATTCATTCCAATTACATAATGCAAAACTGACATCTTCTTTTTTGATTTCCTAATAGAAGTGGATTGGGAGTACTGGTGTGGTTGTGTGGGTTAATACGCCAGACTGTAACATCCTTTGAACTGCAAGGTTGGTGGTTCAAACTCACCAGCTGCTCCTTGGAAACAACACTATGCAGGGTTGCTATGGGTCAGAACCAACTTCATAGCACATAACAACAACAACAATAGGAGTGACACTATGAGTTAATGCACTGGACTGAAAGGTCAGTTTGAACCATAAGGTTGGTGGTTTCAAGCTCACCAACTAGTTCTCAGAAATCCAATACAGGGTCACTATGAGTCTTATCCAACTTGACACAACTTAACAATAACAACAAACAACAATAGAAGCTAACATAAAAAAATAGCTTCCTAAAATCAGAATGGTCAGAATTATTTCATTTTTCTTAAACATAATCTTTTCCTAATTGGTGAGAATGATGACTAAAAATCACTGTATAGCTAATACAGAATTAAAGCAACACTGGAAAACATGAACTAATTTTTCTTTGTTATCACTATATTATAAAATACCTCTAAATGTGGTTTTTAGCTTAAGTGTTGTTATTAGTTGAAATTGTTAATTGAATGTAACTGTTATTGTTGTTAAGTGCTGTCACGTTGTTATGACTCATGAAGAACCTATATAGGATTTCCAAGGAGCAGCTGGTGGGTTTTGAACTGCCAACCTTGTGATTCACGGTCCAGTGCTGATCCTACTGCACCATACCAGGAATCCTGAATGTAATTAGATGGCTTGAAATATCTGACATGATATTACAGTACTTGAAAAAAATTACACACATGTTGTTATTGTTGTTAAGTGTTGACCTCATAGCAACCCTGTATAGGGTTTCAGAGGAGCAGCTGGTGAGTTTGAACCCTGACCTGGCAGTTGAAATTGACCTTGAGGTCAAGTACTTATCCTGTGGTGCCACATCAGGATGCCATATTATACATATAAGCATATAATATAATAGTCTTGGGAACACTTATAGTAGTATAATGCATTTGATTCTTGTGTTTCAGATTTCACCCATAAGGTGATATCTGATCTTTCTATTTACTAAAACTTCCTACTTACTCAAGCTTCTTAGATAAATTGCAAATTTCATTAAATCCAGTTATCTGCCTACTGCTACGCTTGCACCTACGTAACTCAAAATAACTGGAGAGAAACACACGTATTCACTGTTTTTACTTTAAAGCAGTGGTCAGTAAACCTTATGTGGTGCCTGAATGCATTTCCATAGTCCAGTCACTCCCCACTCTTTGGAGGAGTGCTTGACCTCGTCTCTGTTTTCCAACAACCAGCACTTCTTATCTTCATTCTCAGCTGATAGACTTATTCCTAATTCACAAATATCATAGAAACAATCAGGAAAACCCCATAAATTCTATCACCACATCCACATCCCTATCTAAACTTAACTCCCGTCTAAAACTTATAGACTCTTTTATCTCCTGTTGTTGTTGTTAGGTGCCATCGAGTCAGTACTGACTCATAGCGACCCTATGCAGAACAGAACGAAACACTGCCCAGTCCTGGGCCAACCTCACAATTATTGCCACGCTTGAGCCCATTCATGCTGCCACTTTGCCAATCCATCTTGCTGGGGGGTCTTCCTCTTTTTCTTTCACCCTTCACCTTACCAAACATGATATTCTTCTGCAGCAACTGGTCCCTCCTAACAATATGTCCGAAGTATGAGAGACCAAGTTTGGCCGTCTTGGCCTCCAAGGAGCACTCTCCTCCAATACTATAACTCAAAAGCCTCAATTCTTCTACGGTCTTCCTTATTCACTGTCCATTTTCACATGCATATGAGGTTAATGAAAATAC
>NW_006408598.1:5726555-5742900 GCF_000296735.1 Chrysochloris asiatica
CCAATTCCTTCAATGCACCTTGGATTTCTTCTGTCAGCATCATTGGCTCTTGATCCTATGCTACCTTTTGAAATGGTTAACATCAACCATTTCCTTTTGGTACAGCAACTCTTGTGTATTCCTTCCATCTTCTTTTGATGTTTTCTGCTTCATTCAATAATTTGCCCAGAGAATCTTCCAAAAACAAAAGTTGAGGTTTGAATTTTTTCTTCACTTCCCCCAGCTTGAGAAATGCTGACCGTGTTCTTCCTTTTTGGTTTTCTGACTCCAGATCTTTGCACATTTCATTGTAATATTTTACTTTGTTTTCTCAAGCTGGCCTTTGAAATTTTCTATTCAGCTCTTGTACTTCCTCATTTCTTCCATTTGCTTTAGCATCTCTACATTGGAGAGCAAGTTTCAGTGTCTCTTCTGACATCCATTTTGATCTTTTCCATCTTTCTTATCTTCTTAATGACTTTTTGCTTTCTTCATTTATGATGGTCTTAATGTCATGCCACAACTCTTCTGGTCTTCAGTCTTTAGTGTTTAATGCATCAAATTTGTTCTTCAGATGATCTGTAAATTCAGGTGGGCTATATTCAAGGTCATGTTTTGGCTTTCCTGGACTTGTTTTCTTTTTCTTCAGCTTCAGTTTGAATTTGCAATATCAGCAATTGATGGTTTGTTCCACAATATGCCCCTGCCCTTGTTTTGACTGATGATATGGAGTTTTCCATCGTCTCTTTCCACATATGTAGTCAATTTGATTTCTGTGTATTCCATCTGATGATGTCCATGTGTATAATTGGTTCTTATACTGTATAAAGAAGGTATTTGAAATGAACAGATCATTGGTTTTGCAGAATTCTATCATATAAGCTCTGACTTCATTTCTGTCACCAAGGCCATATTTTCAAACTACTGATCCTTTCTCTTTGTTCCCAACCTTTGCATTCCAATCACCAGTAATGATCAATACATCTTGATTGCATATTTGGATAATTTCAGATTGAAGAAGCTGATAGAATTCTTCTATTTTTGTCCTCACTTGCTTTAGTGGTTAGTGTGTAAATTTGAATAATAGTGGTATTAACTGGGCTTCTCTTTAGGTGCATGGATATTATCCTATCACAGAAAGCATCGTGCTTCATAACTCATCTGGATGTGTTCTTTTTGACAATGAATGCAACACCATTCCTCTTCAATTTTTCATTCCCAGCATCGTAAACCATGTGGATGTCAGATTCAAAACGGCCAACACCAGTCCATTTCAGCTCACTAATGCCCAAGATATCCATGTTTATGTGTTCTATTTCATTTTTGACAATTTCCAATTTTCCTAGATTCATACTTCGTACATTCCATGTTCTGATTATTAATGGATGTTTACAGCTGTTTCTCTTAATTTTTAATTGTGCCCACTCAGCAAATGAAGGTCCTGCGGGCTTTACTCCCATGGACTTTACTCCTAGTGAGAAAGAAAACAATAAACGTAGTACCTAAGGGTGACTCTTCCACTTTCACCTACTAGAGGATATTGCTCTAACAATCTTCCCCTTTTCCTGCCATTTCATCAATTGTCTCTCTCCCCTGGTCCATTCCTATCATTATATAATCAGGCTTTTAATATCTCCCACCATTACAAAAAAAAAAAAAAACTATCTATTAATCATATTTCCCTCCTCAGAAATAAGTTACATTTTCTACTATAGTTACTCCTTTCAAGCTTTTATTCCTACTGTACTCACTATTCAGATATGGTTAGTTTCCAAAGATCAAGTGACTATGTGACAATTGGCATTATGTAAAAAAATGGAAGATGACCACATCACATCACAAAATGAAGCTTGACTACCTCTTGGCATTATTGTCACATTTCATCATTCTATAACTAATTGATTTCCTCATGGCATAACTGTTCAAATTCCATCATTTATAACTCCTAAAACACTGAAAATGATGGCCCACCCAAGTTGGCACATAATCTTAACCATCATAGCCAGCATTACCCTTGCCTTCCACCTCAGTATTTCTTATTGCCAGACATATGTGGTTAATGTGCAGAATCATCATGTAGTAGCTTTTATTACTGTTGTCAATGCCAAATGTCAGATCATGAGATAATTGATAAAAGAAGCGTACACTCTAATGAGAGTGGAAATTATCAATGATCTCCATGTTGCTAAATTCTCATTCTAATCAAACTCATTCTGTCAGCAACATTTTATTAAGAATCACATGATAATTATATTAAGAATTACTCTCCTTTTAGAAACCCCTTCTACACTTGACTTTCAGAATATCAAGTTCACCTGGTTTTATATGTCCCCATAGTCACTGAAGTAAACTTTGCTGGCTCCTCTTAGTCTGTCTCCCTAAACTCTAATGACTATAGCACTTAGGATCATTTTTTAGGCCTCTTTTCAGTTCTATATACTTGATTGGTGATCTTTTCAACTCTTTAACCTTTCAGCACTTCTAATTCTGGTCCTTACCATAGAATTTTAGGATTATGCATCCAGCATCCTACTCAACTTCTCCATTGGCTGTCTATAGGCATGAGAATTGAACATATCCCCAAATAGAGCATCTACATTTTGCATAAACTAAACCTTTCCCTTTCACATTTTTCTTCATCTCAGTTAATGTCAGTTTTACCTTTTCGTTACTCAGATTAAAAAAAAAAACAACTGAAGTAATCTTTGATTTCCTTTTCTCATGGCTCATGTTTAATCACTTAACAAATTCTATCTGCTTATCTTCAGATGTGGAGTCTGGACATGGTGCTGTAGGATAAGCACTGGACTGCTAACAGTGAGATTGGCTGTTCAAACCCACCAGCCATGTCTCAGAAACTCTATACAGTGTTGTTATGAGACAGAGCCAAATCAACACTGCTTAACAATAACAACAATCATGAAATGTAGAGAATCCAACCAATTTTCATTTCTTTTTTTGTCGGCGTTTGCCCTCTACATAGTTGTCACGAGTGTTTGGTTCACGAGGAGGGGAGATCCAGCGGCGATAGGGATAGCGAAAGAATACACAGACAAACAGAAGAAGGAAGACAATGAGGCACCCCAAAGCCAGGGTGGATACATCACTGGTGGGCAGGCTTGGGACTACAGGCATCATGGCCTCTGCAGGCAGCAACTCACTGCCCTGCAATCTTTACTGCATGCCTTCCAACCAGTAATGCACTGCTATCTTTACTCCATGCCTTCCAACCAGTAATGCACCCCTAGGGAGGCCCGGGCCTCTGTTTTATTTAGGGGAGGAGTTTCACACCAAGCTGGGAGGGACTAAAACAAGGTACAGCTAACATCAGTACTTTTCCAGACATTCAGGTAACTTTACATTGTACTTCACTGGTTAGAATCCCAGGCCAGCAACTTGGATTCTCAGGCCCAATTAACATATCTATAGCCCCTGAGGTCAGTTGGGGGAAGGTGAGAGTTCTGCAGGAGACACCCAGGTGAATGGGCTGCACCTGGAAAAGGGATTAGGGAGGATGGGTTCTTTGTCTATAGAACAAAGAACCAAGAAGTAGCTAAAATATTTTTAGTTAATCCTTTGGAGAAAGGTTTAACCTTGCAACCTTTAGTCTCGGCTTTAGGAAAATATCACATTTATCTGTGGATTTTCAAAGGCTCCAGTGTATTAATTTAATATAGATACCTGAATATTAAGATGAAAGCAATTTTCCATTAACTGCCAGTGGCCTCATTTGTTACACTCAGCCCTAGAGGGCCTCGAACCTCTGACTAGTCTTACACGGTCTGCAACATTTTTTTAACTGCCACTACCATTACTGACACATATTCCAGATATATTCCCTTTGTTCCTCTCCATGTTTCCCCGCCTCTTCTTTATAAATCAGATTTCATCTATGGCTCCCTTACCCTTATTTTCTAGTTAAATTCAACCAGGAAAGGCTATGGAAGAACTTGAAGTAATTAAAAGAATGAGTTCAAGATAGTAAATTCTTCTATTCGTCATGCAGCTCCCTCAGGTTGCTTTGTTTCACTTAAAACTTCTTATTTTTATTAAGGTAAACTACTCAATGCAAAGTTTTCCTTCTTGGTTCATCTTCCCCTAGTACCTTCCAGCCTTGGGGTGGTAACAGGTCCTCTGAAAGTAAAACAATAGATTATTGTACTATCCCCTGTGATTTCCCAATGGTCCACCTACATCTTTGTAAATAGTCACTTTGTAAATAAACCTTCCTTAAATCAACTTAGCTTGAATATGTCACCTGTTTGCTAATTGGTAACCTGAATGGCAGTAATTGCTAACAAAAGCAACCTCAAGAAGTTGATCCTACAAATAGGCCTTTGTGATTAGAATGCACATATTTCAAAGGAAGAATTGATCATTGGAACAAGGGCTATCAAGAGCAGGTGGCAGTGGCATGATTACTCCCTTTATTTTTATTGTTGTTGTGTGCCATCCAGTCAGTTCTGACTCATAGTGACCCTGTATAGGGTTTCTGAGGAATGGCTGGTGGCTTTGAACATCTGACCTGTGGTTCAAGTGAACCTTACAGTCCAGTGCTTATCCTACAGCACCACACCAGGATTCCATCTACTTTAGCCTTGTTAGGTGCCATTGAGTCGGTATAGACTCATAGCGACCCTATGCACAGCAGAATGAAACACTGCCCAATCTTGGGCCAATGTCACTATTGTTGCCACGCTTGAGTCCATCGATGCTGCCACCTGACCAATCCATCACGCTGGGGATCTTCCTCTTTTCCTCTGACCCTCCACCTTACCAAACATGATATCCTTCTCTAGCAACAGGTCCCTCCTGACAATATATCCGAAGTATGAGAGATGGAAGTTTGGCCATCCTGGCCTCCAAGCTGCACTTCTTCCAAAATGGATCTATTGGTTCTTTTGGCAGCCAATGGCACTTTCAATATTCTCCTCCAACACCATAACTCAAAAGCATCAATTCTTCTAAGATCTTCCTTATTCACTGTCCAGCTTTCACATCCATATGAGGTTATTGAAAATACCATGGCTTGGTTCAGGCACACATTAGTCCTCAAATTGACATATTTGCTCATCAACACTTTAAAAATACTTTAAATTTTTAAAATACTATATTTAAATTTAATACTATATTTAATACTTAAATATAATAATTAATTTAAAATACTATATTTACATTTAAATTTAAAAATACTATACTTTAGCATACTCTGGTAGTGTAGTGGTTACGAACTGGGCTGCGAACTGCAAGGTCAGCAGTTCAAAACTACCAGCTGTTTCACGGGAGAAAGATGAGGCATTCTGCTCCCGTAAAGTTTTACAACCTCGGAAACCCTGTACAGGGTCGCTATGAGTCGGAACCGACTCCACAGCACATAACAACAACAACAATACTTTAGCATAGGATGCAGTTAAAGTATAAGATGAAACATTGGGACACCATTTTGTGACACTAATAGTGACTATAAAGATTGTGAAGTAATATTACACTTACTGGTAATAAACAAAAAAAAAGTACAAATTTTTAAATATGGGCATAGTTAAGGAAACACAGAGAATCAAATCATTTATGACAAGTTTGAAGGAGTCTTTTATCTGATATAGTCTCAATGCATATATGGCTGAAGATTATAATGGTTGCAGTTTCAGTGCCTTTCAAATGTTCAATATAGCTAACTCTCTAAAGACAACTGAAAGGACAAGAATGGAATGCTGAGACATGCTCCAGGTGTGTTTCGGGAGATATGGATGAGATTAAAAACTTCTAGAATTCAAATTCCATGGAATTTCCATATTCTTGAAGAAAAAAAGCAGAGGTGATTCTTTTTACATGTCTTTTAACTCATCTCTTTGTCTAAGAAACAAAAAACAGATGGCTCATTAAAAAATCAGAGTATCTAAAGCTTAATCATGAGACGATGACAATCATAGATGTCATTACAGAGTAGGTACTTCTACTGAAAAAAATCATCTCAAATTCTAACATGTGGTATGCATCTGTTGACTTGGAAAATACTTTCCTTCTTTTTCAATTACAAAGAAAAAGTACAGCAATTTAGATTTAAATGACACAGGGACAAAATTACAATTTTTATGGATCATCCCTGGACTATGTCAATCCTTTTGTGTTCTGTCATAGTATAGTCAGTCTTTAGGGAACTTGATCAACTTTAAATCCCCTAGAACACTAAACTGATCCAATTCATTCATGGCATTATGCTAATTGGATCTGAGAAGCATGAAACAAGATGTTCCCTACATAGGTTGGTATGAAATAGACAAATTAGTGTATAAGAGAAAGTTTTCAGAAGTTCACCAGTCTGCTAAATCAGAGTACATAGGATTTCAGCAGTATGAGCCAAGATAGAATATCCCTTTTAAAGTCAGAGGCATATTTAAAAAATTGATAGCACCATAAAAAGGGCACATACTTGGAAGGTCTCTTGGATTCTGAAAGCAATTTATAATACATTTGGTGTGGTATGCTGCTCTGAACCATTTGGTAACACATAAGACTTCCAGCCTGGAATGAAGCTCAGAGTACAAGACTCTGTAGCTAATACAGGCATTGAAGTAAGTAGCCGTCTCACTTGCATTTTATGATCAGGCAAAAGCAATAATTGTAGAATTCTCGATAGTAGAATTGACTGAAAGCAAACAATACCAGAAAGATGTTTACCTATGCTTTATTGACCATGCACAGATTTACAATTGTGGAATCATGACATGCTACGGACATTACAGAGAATGAGTATTCCAGGACGCTTAACTGGGTTTATGAAGAACCTGTACATACACCAAGAAGTAGTAGTTCAAACAGAGCAACATTGAATGGTTTAAAATTAGGGAAAGTGTGTACCAGGGTTATATTCTTTCAACATACTTATTCAGTTTGTATCTTGAGAACATAATCCAAGAAGCTGGATTATATCAAGAAAAAAGTGGCATCAGCTTTGGAGAAAGACTCATTAACAACCTGCAATAGGTAGATGGTACACTCTTGCTTGCTGAAAGTGAATAGAACTGAAAATACTTACTGATGAAGATCAAAGACCATAGTCTTTGGTATGTATTGCATCTCAATATAAGTAAAACAACAATCCACTACATCAATAAACAAGATCCATATAAATGTAGAAAAGATTGAAGTTGTCCAAGACTTCATTTTTCTCAGCTCAGCCATCAACCCTCATGGAAGCAGCAGTCAAGAAATCAAACAACTCACTCTGTAAAACAATATGGCACTTCCTCAGAAGGTTGGAAATAGATAAACCTTATGATCCAGCAATTCCTCTACTTGGTATTTACCCACAAGAAATACAAGCCATAACACAAGTAGATACATGCACACCAATAGTAATAGCAGCACTATTTACAATAGCAAAAAAGATGTAGACAGCCTAAGTGCCCACCAATGGAAGAATGGATAAACAAATTGTGGTACATACATACAATGGAATACTATGCTACCTTGAAGAATAACAAGGAAGCTGCAAGCCACCGCATCACACAGATTAACCTTGAGGATATTATGCTGAGTGAAATTAGTCAGTTACAAAAGGAGAAATATTGCATAGAACCCTTATTGTAAAAGATTAAGAAAAACAACCCTCCCTAAAAGGGAAAAAAAAAAACTTTGCTGATCACTGGGATATTCAGGGTGTGGTGAGGGGAGGGAAGGGAAGATGGAGCACAGGGTAGGGAATAGATCCAAGATAACTTGGGTAATGGGCGGAGGGGTGCAGGGCAATACAGAAGAAGAGGGAGGGAAATAGAAGAACAGGCTGATGGGAGAACAGTTAGGCACATTTGCATGAAGTAAGTGGGACAGAGGTAAATAATGATGTATGTACAGATTTGGAACAACAGGGCTCTGGGATACAGGGAATGAGGCATGGTTTGAATGGGTAAAATAGGGGAAATAATGTTAAGATGCTTGGCTGTCTTTTGAACCTTATTTTCCATTGCCTACTATTGTAAAATAGACACTTGAGGGGGAGAGAAAGGAATAGCCATACACATCACCATGGAAAGCTTGTAAGCGTCTTCAGCCTATAACTGATGGTTATACCAAAAATGGGACTAGAACTCTACCAGTGAAGGAGGCTTCCTGCAGAGCCTTTGCATTGCATAAAACCATAGGTGGAATCCTGAATTCCATCCAGAATCTTCTGAGGTGGGAAATTTCCATCACTTGAAACGATAAGCAGACCAGCCTAGAGTGGCTAGAAGAACAAAACATATTTCTTAAAAGAAAGACCAGCAGGAAAAATCAAAAGCAATAATAGCAGTCCGATTGACTACTACAAGAACAAGCAGGTTGTTCACCCAGGCGCCATCAAGGCAAGTGGTCGGGTCCCCTCAGGGCAAACTCCCTTCCAAGACTAAGACTCAAGGGGAATACATGAGCAGGCATGTGGTCTGGCTGGTGACCACGTTGGTCACTGATAAGGGGAAGTGGGGGAAAACAGCAATGAAGTTGTGAGCTAAGTCTGACCACATTCAGTAGACTCCTGTAAACTCAGATTGAGACCTGATTGGCCAGCAGTGTGGCAAGACCTGGGGACTCCTGGACCCAGAGACAGTTACATGGCCACAGAGGACTAGAGTGGAGAGTGAGGTGTCCAGCTGGTATGAAGTGAGGGGAGATGCACAAGAATGCCCATACTTGCAGATGGTACCCACTTGACCTGGCTTCAATGGCTGGATGAGCAGAACTTGGCTAGAAGAAAGAAGGGGGAGGAAAAGAGTAATCTGCTACAATTTGATGAACTTGACCTATACTTATGGATATAGTAGCTCAAAAGAGGGAACAGATCTTTACAACGAGGATCATCCCCACCTCCTCAGTATGCAGGTTTGATAGAGATGAGCAACTTAGACATTGGCTACCCAAAGGGAGGGGGGGAGGAGGGAGGCGGGCTACAAAGTCAAGAAGTGACTGGCTTGCAAGCTTTCAAGAGGGAGCCTAGATTCAGAGGGTACAGAGGAAGGTAAAATCTCCACTGAGTAGTATCCAATCTGTCTGGGCGGGGATGATGAAAGGAGATGGGGATAAGACTCTTGTGGTACAATAGTGAATAATTGCTATCCGGACTGACTGTGAGGGTTGAAATGTGGAGGTAGATGTTTTGTAACAAAAGGAGGGGAGTGCTTGATTTTGCAGTCTGGAAGTTGAGGTCCCTGAGACTATCAGGGTTGAGGAGTGGAGTGCAGGAGCCTACCCAGTGAGGCTGTGACACCAGAGATGGAGGAAGAGATAATAACATGGAAAGATGGAGCAGCTGGGGACTCTGGACTTAGGAAGGGAGGGGGGCTGTGTGCTAGTGACTGGGGTGGGGGGCAGGTTTGCAGGGTATAACCTTTAGTTGTTTGGTGATGCATGGAGGAGATTGCAATCATTGCAATGAAACAAAATACAATGGGATGAATGTAAGGCTAATGATCTCCCATGTAAACTTTCTCTTAATTCACAATAAAAACTTTTAAAAAAATGAAACAATGGATTGCATTAGGCAAATCTGCTGTACAAGATCTCTTTAAAGTGTTCAAGAACAAAGATGTCAATCTGAGGACTAAGGTGTGGTTGACCCATACCGTGGTATTTTCCATAACCTCATATGAATGTGAAAGTTAGACAATGATTAATGACCATAGATTGGGTGATGCATTTGAATTATGATGTTAGAGGAGAATATTAAAAGTATCATAGACTGCTAAAAGGACAAACCAATCTGTGTTTGAAGAAGTATAACCTAAGTGTAGTCTAAAGATTGCTTCTTAGAAGGCAGAATGACCAGACTTTATCTCTCATACTTTGGACATATTAACAAGAGTGACCAGTCCCTGGAGAAGGACATCATGCTTGGTAAAGTGGAAGGCCAGTGTAAAAGAGGAAGACCTCAAAGGAGATGGGTTGGCACAGTAACAGCAGCATTAGGCTCAAGCGTAGTAACAATTGTGAGGTTGGCACAGGACCGGACAATATTTTGTTCAGTCGTGCATATGGTCGCTATGAGTTGGAACTGACTTGATGGTACCTAACAACAAAAAAATGGTAGAAAGATTTCCTGAATCTTGTAGTTTTCACCCAGATTTCCACTTCAGAGCCACCCAGATTCCCATTAGAGTTGTATATATATTTCAAATTTGAATTTGAGTAATTGTGCAAGGATGCATAGGCTTCTACAAAAAGAACAAGATTGTCGGATAAAGGATCCTTAGTGTCACCGTGGTTAAGGTGCTTAAATAGGGTTTCTGAGGCTTTAAATCTTCAAGGGAGCAGAAAGCCTCATCTTTCGTGGCTGGTGGGCTTTAACTAGGAACCTTGTGGTTTGCAGACCAGTGTTTATCACACTCCCCCAAATAGAATACCACCTTGGAAATCCTATGAAGCTGCTCTGCTCTGCCCTAGGATTGGTATGAGTCAGAATTGACTTTGGTTTGTTTCTTGGTATTAGCAAATGTTATATGAAGGCTATACTCAATCTATGACTTATAAAACTTCATCCTCTTTCCCCCCAGTTCACATAATCAGAAAGTTTTTTATAATCACAATAATATTTTTCCTTATACTCACAAGAAAACTATCAAATAAAATATATGAATACTCCAAACACTTCCTGGAAGTGTAATATGTCAGAAATATTTTAAATACTGAACTCATATGTAGACCATATCCTTTTGTGTGTTTTTTCCCTAGCATTTAAGAAGAGTTATGCATATTTTCAATGATGCCTTATATCTAAGGGGTTTTATTTAAGGGTGATCTTTAAAATAGGCACATGACCATACTTCATACAAAACTGTTCACAAATCACAGCTCCTCAGTGAGCATGAGAGAACTGACCGTTCTCTAGGGACCCATGAGAGGATTTTAATCTAATAAGAGAAAATATACTCTCTTTTGCCAAAAACCTATCATATCTTGAATTTTCTAAGTATAACATGCTAAGTGCAAATGTTTTAAATATTTGTGTAATTCTGTTAAATATCTTAGCATTTTCCAGTTAAAAATGGGACCAGTCATTCATAAAGGCTTTTTCCCATGGATAAAATTCTGACTTCGTGATTTTAAAATATTACTTTATGCACAGTTGTGTAACCCACTGACCTATTAATTGACTACTTCTCAACACATCACTGGGGGAAAAAAAAAGAAAGGCACAGTTTTCCAAGGTACCTAAAGGAAAAGGAAGCAGATACATCGTAGTATTCTGTTGGCAGATCACTTTGGATTTTCAGTATGGTATAGTAGACAAGATTTTCCTAGATTTCAAATTTATTATGAAATTTGCAGAACGTAATGCCAACTTTGATGACCTAGTATAAGAACAAGCCTGTGACCAGTTCACATCACTAATCATCATTCAAAAAAAAAAAAAACCCAAGTCCACTATCAGCTGAGTAAATTTTGAATCATAGCAACTCTAAAGGACAGACAAGAAATAGATTCTCAAGTAAGGCAAACCTGAACAGCCGGTGCATGTTGTCAGCATCCAGTGTCCCCGGTGCGAACCAGCAAATTGCCAATGATTGAAGACTGTGCTTCCAAAGCATGTAGCATTTTGTGTGGGCAGAAAGCTTGATCTGCTTTCTTCCATTGACAAAGGAAACTTCATGCAAATCACTGAACGCTCCAGGTCTCAGGAAAGTGGGCAAGATCACACCAATTTTTTAGGCAATTTTCAAAATTTAATATAGTAACTTGTTTTTAGCATGTAGTGAACTAGGCAAGGGATGCATATGTAGGATAAGCATTGGACAACTATCCACAAGGTTAGCAGTTCAAATTCACCAATGGCTCTAGCAGGAGAAAGACGAAACTTTCTGCTCCCATAAAAATTTATAGCCTGGGGAACTCTATACAGGATGGCTTTGTGTTGGAACTAACAGGACACCTAACAACAAACAAAACATACCTTTCTGATGATATAAATCTTCACAGAAGCAGACAGCCATATATTTGTGCTTCAGAGTGTCTGGTGGCTGCAGAACTGCCACCTTTCAGTTAGCATTCTAGTGCTTAGCTACCATGCTACCAGTGCTTCATGTTGTTGTTATGTGGCCTCCAGTCATTTCCAACTCATAGAAGCCCTATATAGGATTCCCGAAGCTGTGAATCTGTAAGGATAACATAGAAACTCTCATCTTTGTCCAGCAGAGTAGTTGGCAGATTTGAACTACTGAGCTTGAGCTCATACCACCAGTGTCCATTCCAGAATTCTTCAGAAATTATTAAAGTGACTGTAATGGAGAGTCCTGGTGTGGTGCTGTAGTTTAAGCACCTCCTAACCACAAGGTTGTGGTTCAAACCCATCAGGCACTAAGTTGGAACCAACGTTATAAAATTTAACAACAATTCTGACTTGCAGAGGTCCTTACAGAGTTTCTAAGGAGTGGCTAGTAGGTTTGAACTGTTGACTTTGTGGTCAGCAGTTAAGTGTGTATCCTACAGCTCCACACAAGGACTCCTGGAAAATCTCTAACACTTGAGAAATTAAAGACATTTCTGCTTATTTGTTGTTGATAATCCTCTTCCTCAATAATAATGTGAACTTAGTTTTTTTTTTTTCTCTTTTGGGTACTTTTTGGTACCCAGCTCAACCCCTTTACTCTATCTCTTGGTGGTAATCTAAGCTTTGGGATAGGAGGTCTTGGGTGGAGAAGTATGACTACTCAGTTCTTATTATGGAATTCATCCAAAAGAAAGGTGTAAAAGAGTAAAAGGTTTCCTTTGAAAAACTAAAGATAAGAAACCTGATGTCGAGAGAGGGCAAAGCTCTTTTTTAAAATATGCACTGTCAATACCTTATACAAAGATGAAACAATGCTTGGGCGTTCTCAGGAAGCTAGTTAAAGGGGTTTTCCAACTTCTCAACCTCCATGTCCTTGTCTCATGTTTGTATGTTAACAATATCCCAGATTTTATCATTTCATGTGTAAACTTTATTTGCAACAAATCTTTGATTTAAAGGTCTAACTTTTTATTAAAAGAAAAAAATACTCAAAGGATTTCATGATCATTAAATAGCTCTTTAAAATGGCTATCTTATTAGCTTAGTTTAAAGAATCAGAAACAGATTGATTTTGTTTTTTGATTATGAAAGGTTTTTTTTATTATTATTATGAATTGAATTAAGGTTTATAGAACAGATCATCAGTTTTACATTCAACAAATCATTCACTTTATTTCATCCCGATGATTGCAATCCTTTCCATGCAACAACAGTTACCCCACTGCTTCCCTTTGGGTCCCACCTCCATGCCACCCTTCTTCTCATCCTTCTGAAAGTTATGTCCAGGTAAATGCTGCCCTTCTGATCTTGAGTGGTTGACCATTTCGTGGTCAGCATATCCCATTAGGGTTGTTGTCCCCCTCTTTTATATTTATCCGCTACTTGGTTGAAAATAGGACCACAGGGTTGAGTTCTGTTCCAGACCTGAAGAGTGGCCAGGTGCCAGTCTAAGGCTACTCAAGTCGTTTTCTGACAGGTAAGCTTGGTCTTATTTATAGCTTTAAGTTTTGTTCCATATTGTCTCCCACTGTAGTCAGGACCTTCTAAGGTGATCCCTTGTAAAGTAGTTGCAAGTGGTAGCTAGCAGTGCACCATTTAGTTCTTCTGGTCTAAGAGTCATGTTGTTGTTGTTGTTGTTGTTGTTGTTAGGTACCATCGAGTCAGCACTGACTCATAGCGACCTTATGCACAGTGAAAAGAAACAGTGTCCGATCCTGAGCCAACCTCATTACTGTTGCCACACTTCGAGTCCATCAATGCTGCCACCTGGCCAATCCATCTCATTGGGGGTCTTCCTCTTTTTCTCTGACCCTCCGTCTTACCAAACATGATAGCCTTCTCCAGCCACTGGTCCCTCCTGACAATATGTCCAAAGTATGAGAGACGAAGTTTGGCCATATTGGCCTCTAAGGAGCACTCTGGCTGCACTTCCAAAACGGTTCTTTTGGCAGCCCATGGCACTTTTAGTATTCTCCTCCAACACCATAATTCAAAGGCATCAATTCTTCTCTGCTCTTCCTTATTCACTGTCCAGCTTTCGCATGTATATGAGGTTATTGAAAATACCATGACTTGAGTCAGGCGCACCTTAGTCCTCAAGCTGACATCTTTGCTCTTCGACACTTTAAAAAGATCCTGTGCAGCAGATTTGCCTAATGCGATACGTCCTCTGATCTCTTGACTGCTGCTGCCGTGAGTGTTGATAGTTGATCCAAGAAGAATGAAGTCCTTATCAACTTCAATCTTTTCTCCATTGATAAGAATGTTGTTTATTGGTCCAGTGGTGAGGATTTTTGTTTTCTTGACATTAAGAGTTGTAGAGACTGATATTTACGTGGACTAATTGATTACAAGTATCTTCAATTCTCATCACTCTTCTTTCTTTTGCACATGGAAAGATCAACTGTTCATGAGCTTTTAAGAGCCCAGTTGCTACTTTCCAAAGTAGGATGTAGAACATTGTCTTTGTGGACTATGTTATGCCAATTACCATAGTGTCCCTCGAGACTATGGTTGTGAGACCCCAGACCCAGAAACTCATTGCCTCAAGGGGCTTGGTAATATCCAAAAAGTTTTCATCATTTTGTTCCCTGTATGCGCCACAACATTCCTAAGTACGTTTGTATCAAAGGTAAATATCCATGTACAAACATTCTCTGTCAAACCCTCATTTATTTGTGGATATACTCCCACTCTGTCGCCCATGCCCTTTTAGCCTGTGTATCTATCCACATATCTGCCTATGGAACACTGTTGTTGCAGAGTTGTGTATCTAACAGTATTTGTTGTTGTTGTTGTTAAGTGTTGTTGAGTTGATTCCAACCCATAGCAACCTTATATAGGGTTTCCAAGGAGCAGCTGGTATTTACATCTAATTTAACCCTTGTATTCCTCCCCGTTTCTTCATCTGTATTCATTATTCTTCTGCCAACCTCTCTATTGTACATTGCCATCATCATCATCCAAGATAACACGTGACTACCAGCACTACAGGTTAATATTCTGGACAGCAAGGTCAGTTTGAATCGCAAGGTTGGTGGTTCAGACTCACTAGACACGCCTTGAAAATCCTATATAGGGTCACTATGAGTTGGAACCAACTGGACTGCACTTAACAACAACAACAACAGCAACAACAACCCAATAGCCAGTTAATTATTCTCCCTTCCCTGACAACCCTGGTAACCATCAAATAATGTTTCTTTTAGAATGAAACCTTTTCTTGAGTTTTTTACAATAGTGGTATCATACAATATTTGATCTTTGGGATTGACTTACTTTACTCAGCTGATTTTCTCCAGGTTCATTTGTGATGTGAGGTGTTTCACAGATTCATCATTATTCTTTAACGTTGCTTAGGATTCCATTGTGTGTATGTACCAAAGTTTGTTTATCAATTCTTCCTTTGATGGGCATTTAAGCTGTCTCCATCTTTTTGCTCTTGTGAATAGTGCTGCAATAAATATGTTGTTGTTGTTGTTGTTGGGTGCCATTGAGTCAGTACCAACTCATAGCGACCTTATGCACAGCAGGATGAAACACTGCCTGATCCTGGGCAAACCTATCATTGCCACGCTTGAGCCCACTGATGCTGCCACTT
Source organism: Chrysochloris asiatica (assembly GCF_000296735.1). Lineage (NCBI taxonomy): Eukaryota > Metazoa > Chordata > Mammalia > Afrosoricida > Chrysochloridae > Chrysochloris > Chrysochloris asiatica. The sequence goes on from NW_006408598.1 coordinate 5,742,152, forward strand.
TGCCAATCCATCTCGCTGGGGGTCTTACTCTTTTTATCTGACCCTCCACCTTACCAAACATGATATCCTTCTCCAGTGACTGGTCCCTCCTGACAATATGTCCAAAGTATGAGAGACGAAGTCCAAGGAGCACTCTGGCTGCACTTCTTCCAACACAGATCTGGTTGTTCTTTTGGCAGTCTATGGCACTTTCAATATCCTCCTCCAACACTTCTTATTTATTGGGAATATATGCCAAGTAGTTAGATTGCTGGGTCATATGGTTTTGCTATTTCCAACATTTTGAGAAAGCACCATGGCATTTTTCACAGTGTTTGCACCATTTTACAGTCCCACCAGCAATATAGAAGGGTCCTAGTCTCGCCACACTCTTGTTGATTTCTGTTTCTTTGAACTTTGTTATTAATGCTGTGGTAGGATGATATCTCATTATTGTTTTAACTTGCATTTTTCTATTGGCTAATGATTGCAAAACTTTACTCGCTTGAGATATCAAAGAGATTGTGCGATGATTTCCTCATTCTGTTGAGTCACCTCTCTTTGGAATGGGCACAAATATTGATCTCTTCCAATCAGTTGGCCAGATAGTTGTCTTCCAAATTTCTTGGGAGAGATGAGTGAGTGCCTCTTGTGCCGCCTTACTTTCTTGAAAGATTTCAATTTTTATTCCATCACTTCCTGGTGCCTTGTTCTTTGCCAATTCTTTCAATGCACTTTGGACTTCCTCCCTGAGTATCATTGGCTTTTGT
>NW_006408598.1:5744200-5799499 GCF_000296735.1 Chrysochloris asiatica
TCAATAACCTCATATGGATGTGAAAGCTGGACAGTGAATAAGGAAGATCATAGAAGAATTGATGCCTTTGAGTTGTGGTGTTGGAGAATACTGAAAGTGTCATGGACTGCCAAAAGAATCAATAGATCTGTTTTGGAAGAAGTGCAGCCAGAGTGCTCCTTGGAGGCCAAGATGGCTAAGCTTCGTCTCTCAGACTTTGGATATAGTGTCCAGAGGGAACAGTCGCTGGAGAAGGATGTCATACTGGGTAAGGTGGAGGGTCAGAGAAAAAGAGAATGACCCCCAATGAGATGGATTGGCCAGGTGGCATCATTGATGGACTCAAGTGAGGCAGTGGTAGTAAGGTTGGCCCAGGATTGGACATTGCTTCATTCTGCTGTGCATGGGGTCGCTGTGAGTCGGTTTCGACTTGATGGCACCTGACAACAACAACAACAATGATTGCAAATATTTCATCACATGTTTGTTGGCTTCCTGTATGTTTTTTTAGGTAAAATATCTGTTCATATCCTCTGTCCATTTTTTAATTAGGTTTTTTGCATTATTCTTATTGAGATATCATGGTTTTCTATATATTTTAGAGCTTAGTCCCTTTTCTGATATGTCATTGAAAAAATCTTTTTCATAGTGTATGGGATCTCTTTTGAAAAAAATTTTAATGTACATAATTGTTTAATGTATAGGAAATTTCAGTCATCTCTCTTGTCTTCTGTTGTTTGTATCTTTTTAAGTTATGTTTGATAATGTATTTATGCCATATATCAGAGTGTTAAGTTTGTCCCTAATTTTTTCATCAATGAACTCTATAGATCTAGGTTTTATGTTTAAGTATTTTGTTTCCCTGATTTGATTTATGCCTAAGTATTGCATCCTTTGTGTGTCTATTACAAATAGTATTGTATTCCTAATTTTCTTTTCAGCATTCTCTTTATTAGCATAAAGAAATCCCACTGATTTCTGTATGTTGATCTTGTATCCTGCCACTTCTCTGAAACTTTAGATAAATTCAATAATTTTCATGCTGAGTCTTTAGGATTTCCTATGTATAAGATCTTATCATCTTTGCCACTTTCGTTGCTTTTAACCTACCTATATGCTCTGGCTAAGGCTTCCAGCACAGTATTGAATAGTAGTGGTGATAAAGGGCATCCTTGTCTGGTTCCTGTTCACAGAGGAAATGTTTTCAGTTTGTCTCTATTGGGAGCATAGTTGGATGTTGGATTTGTGTATATCACCTTAATTAAGTTGAGAGCCTTTATTCCATTCTTATTTTGTTGAGTGTTTTATCAGGAATTAGTGTTGGACTTTGTCAAATGATTTTATTGCCTCTATCAATATGATCTAATCATGTGGCTTTTCCTTTGTTTTACTTAGTGGTGAAATATGTTGATTGCATGTTGTTGTTGTTGTTAAGTACCATAGAGTTAGTTCCGACTCATAGCGTCCCTGTACGGGGTTTCCGAGGCTATAAATCTTTATGGGAGCAGAATGTCTCATCTTTCTCCCACGCGGAACCGCTGGTAGTTTCGAACTGCTGACCTTGCAGTTGGCAGCCCAACTGGTAACCACTATGCTACCAGAGCTTAATCCCACTTGATTATGATGTTTTTTAATGTGTTAAATTCTACTGGTTAGAAATTTGTTCAGAACTTTTGCATTTATGTATATGAGGGATGTTGGCCTATAAGTTTCATTTTTAGTGATGTATTAAGTTTCATTTTTAGTGATGTATTTGCCTGGTTTTGGTATGAGGATGATGCTCACTTCATAAAATAGATTCAGGAGTTTTCCATCTGTTTTATGTTCTGGAATAGTTTGACTAGAATTGGTGTCATCTCTTCTGTGGATGTTTTGTAGAATTCATCAGTAAAGCCATTTGGGCTCAAACTTTTTTTTGGTCAGAGATTCTTAATGACCTGATTTTTTTTTTCCCCCTTTTGTAATAGATCTGCTCAAGTTGTCTACTTCTATCTGTGTTAGTTTAGGTAGGTCATGTTTTTTCTAAAAATTTGTGCATTTCTTCTATAGTTTCAAATCTCTTGGGTAGGACAATTCTTCATAGTATTCTGTTATTAGCCTTTTTATTTCCTTTTGCTCTGTTGTGATGTCACCATATCATTTATTTGTGTTATTTGCATCTTCTTCTTTTCTGTTAGATTTGCCAATTGTTTGTTGATTTTATTAATCCTTTCAAGTGTATTTCAGTTTTTTGTTTCATTTATTTCTGCTCTAATCTTTATCATTTATTTTCTTCTGGCAACTATAGGTTTAATTTGCTGCTCTTTTTCTAATTGTTGCAGATGTTGCATTATGTGTTGGTTTCAGTTCTTTCTTCTTTTTGGATGTGTGCATTTATTGCTATAAATTGCCCTCTCTCTAAGCAGTGTTTTTGCTGTGTCCCAAAGGCTTTGGTATGTTGTGTTTTCATTCTCATTTAATTCAAGGATTTTTTTAATTTTATTTTTTTATTTGTTCCATTACCCCATAGCTTTTAAACAGAGCATTATTCAATTTTCATGTTTTTAATGTTTCTCCTTCATCTCCCTATTGTTGATTTCTAATTTAATAGCATTGTGATCTGAAATGATGCTTTATAGTATTTCAATATTTTAAAATTTATTGAAGCTTGCTTTGTGGTCTAACATATGGTCTTTGTTGGAGATTGTTCTCCATTTAGAAGGTTTGTTTCTACAGTTTTACTCCTTTTTGCTTGCAGTTCTTTTCATTATAAGTTTTATAGCTGGTTCTTATTTTTAGTCTTGGAGGTTTGTTTTACTTTGCATACTATATATCTGGTTTGAGTTTTAGATGATGTTATCATGTATGTCAATCTCAGGTTGTTGTCTGTTGTTTTGGGTTCTATGTTCAAAGAACTCCTTTTACTACTTTTTGTGAAGTTGTCCTGGTTATTACAAATTCCTTTTCTGTGTATCTGGAAATGTTCTAATTTCACCATCATATTTGAGAGACAGTTTTGCTGGGTATATGATTCTTGGTTGGAATTTTTTTCTCTCTCAGAGTTTCGTATATATTTTCCCATTTGTCTTCCTGGTTTTAGAGATTAGTCTTATTGGCTCTTCTTTGTACATAGCTTATCATTCTTGCCAACCTGCTATCAGGATTCCTACCTTGTCTTTGATTTTGAGGAGTTTGATTATATTGTTGTTGATAAATGCCATTGAATTAGTTCTGACGCATAGTGACCCTGCATGGGGTTTCCAAGGTGCAGATGGTGAGCTTGACCCACCAACCTTGCAATTCAAACTAACTTTGCCATCCAGTACACTAACCCACAGTGCCACACTAGGACTCCTTGATTATGATATACTTTGGTTATTTTGTTTTGGGGTCTATCATGCTTGGTGTTAGTTCATCATCTTTAATGCTTATCTTCTAATCTTTCATGATATTAGAGAAGTTTTCTTCCAAGAACTTCAACTAATTTTTCTGTGCTTGTTTTTGTCTTTTTTTCTGTTTTGGAATTTCAATCACCCATAAGTTATTCTTCTACATGGTATCCCAGGGGAATGTTAGGCTTTCTTTGTACTTTTTCCTTCTTTTTCTGATTTTTTTTCCTTCTCTGGTGCTGTGGATTAATGCACTGGACTGCAGAGTTTGAACAACAAGGTTAGAGGTTCAAACTCACCAGCCAATCCTTGGAAACCATATATAGAATCGTTATGGGTTGGAAACAACTTCAATGGCACTTGACAACCACAACAACAACAACAAGTGAGCTTGAAGACAGACTTAGCTTGAAGACAATTTGTGCTTTCATTTATTCAAATCTACTCCTTGGCCTTTATGATGCAGTTTCCATTTCTGAAATCTTAGCATTAATCTTCCAGATTTCTAATTGCAGGTTTTGTATTGTCTTCAATCCTTTATCTATTTGACATGGGTCATCAGTTTGTCTCTTATTTGTTTGCTGTGTCTGTCAGCTTCTTCTCCTAGTAAGCATTCAATCCACTTCTTTACCCCTTCATCAGAAGCTCAGGACTGTTATCTGTATTTATTTCATTTAGTGTTCCATGTCTTTCTTATAGAGGGTCTGTGTAGCGTTTCTGCCTAGTTTTCCATCTTGCCACCCCCTACAATAGATTCATTTTTCCTTAAGTATATTTTGTTTAAATTTTTTCTAGGAAAAATATTTATATTTGGTCAAATACATTTAAGTATTATTAAAACACTTATACCTGAGAATCTCTGAAACAAACAAACAAAAAAAATCCAATGACTTTCTACAGCAGAACTTAAGAAAGATACTAAAGAAAATGTTCATCTTTAACAAATACTAAATTTTTAAACTAACTATATCAAGTATTCATCAGGCATCAAATATTGGTAAACATCCATGGTAAATACAAGTTAAACAACATCCATTGATACACACTGAGATACACACTGTGGTATTGTGCTTTAGAATATAAATATGTATAGCACTCAAATCCTGTCTTCTTTAAGGCAATTTTAATTTTACAGGATTCTAAAATACAGAAACAAGTTAAAATTGTGTTCATTTTCCAACATCTAATCATCATTGCACTTAACAACAACAACAAAAAATAATCCAAAGGAATCTTAGTGTGGCGCTTTAGGATAAGCAGCGGATGGATTATCAACTGCAAGGTCAAAAGTTCAAACCCACCAATCACCCCTCAAAAACCATATAGCGGGTCACTATGTGTCAGAACAGATTCAATGGCACTTAACAGTAACAACAGTCATCAATAGCAGTTGCTAGTCATTTATTTCAAGGTGTTGGTTAGTTCATGATTGTAAATCATTTCAAGATGGAAAACCACTAGAATTACTCAGAGAAGGTAATGCCATGAGAAAGTAAAGAATCTACATTCTCTCTGGATAATTTAGTCTAAGGAACACTTTATTTGAAATATGTAAGGATTGAAGCAGATACAGTTGTCTTTGTGTGTGTGTGTTGAGGGGGTCTTTAGTGATTTGAATACTGAACTGGTGTCAGTACTCCAATTCTATTAACATGTGCATGTTGTTTTTGTTAAGTGCTATTGAGTCGGTTATGACTCATAGCAACTCTGTCTAGAGTTTCTTAAGCTGTAAATCTTTGCAGAAGCAGAAAACCTCATCTTTCTCTGAATGGAGTGGCTGGTGGGCTTGTGGTCCATAGTCCAGTGCTTATCCTACAGAACCACCAAGCTCACAATATGTATATATGTAGATAAGAACAATACATAAATTAAAATCTGGAAACCTCTAGAGCAGTATGCAATAAAATCACCTGCAGAACTAACAAAGAATACAATCACTGCTCTAGAGTTCATCTCTATTCTTAGTCGGAAATTCAGTTTAGATGTTTTACTATTGTACCTACATCTAGACTTATACCCATAGACTACAAGAACTGAATAGGAGAAACCTCTCTAGAAAGAATTATGCTGAAAACAATCTGGAGACATAACTCATCATAACCTTAACAGAAAAGTAACAAAATTACTGCAGTGCTTCTGCTGAGAAGACAAAATGCAGTTGTCTGCAATAAAGTCCTCCAATGTATATAAGAAATTAATATCTGATAAGGAAATATCTCATAATATTGATACAGGTTAGAATAGTCAATAAAGAGCCTTGGGAAATGGACTTTGGTGGGAAAACATTAAAGTCTCCTTCCCCAGTATTCTCTGAAATAAATTCTAGATGTATACTTTAATGTAAAAAAATAAAGAAAAAGATCAAAGCAGTAGAAAATAAAAGATAGGTGTGCAAAGGAAAATAATCACATACATATAAAATTTTTATGAATTACAAAAAAATTAGAAAAATTAAAAGTCATCATTCAGTAACATACATGGAATGTGTGATTATTTGCCTCCATAAACACCTGCCACTTTTGCCACGAGGTCTGAACTGGATAATACAGCTACCATCACTGAATATTTTCAGCAAAGATTCTGTAGAAGAATCCTGGTTAAAAATAGGAAAATGTAGAACAAAATTTCAAATATTCATAGACTCTAGAGCTCTGGTAGCGTAGTGGTTACGAATCGGACTGCTAATCTCATGGTAAGCAGTTCGAAACTGCCAGCTGTTCCATGGGCAAAAGATGAGGCTTTCTGCTACCATAAACATTTACAGCCTTGGAAACCCTGTACAGGGTCTCTATGAGTCAGAACCGACTCCCTGGCACATAACAACAACAACAATAGACTTTTGGGTACTATAGAGGTTAGATGAATCCCTGAAACTATTGCCCTGAGATAATCTTTAAACTTTAAACCAAATATATCCCCAGAAGTCTTCTTAAATCCAAACAATAGTTTAGCTTAATTAGTAAAACATGTCTGCTCTGAACATTATGCTCTTATAAGGACTGCATTTATGGGATTAAATTGACAACGGAAACTCAAAAGAATAGATAGGAATTTAGGGGACAGTAAGTTTATGTTAATGGGAAAGGAACAACTCAGAAAAAGTGATTGAAAATGACTACACAACTCAAAGATTGTAGTCAATGTTATTTAATTGTACATGGAGAAACTGTTGAATTGGTTATGTCCTGCCGTATATATTATCAACAACAAAAATAAAATAAAATAAATATTGATACAAAAGCTACAACAGTGGACTCAAATACAACAATAATTGTGAAGATATCACAGGACTGGACAAGATTTCGTTCTATTATGAATAAGGTGCCCATGAGTCAGAGTCACCTGGATGACAACTAACAACAGATTAGCAAAGCATTCTATTAGTAAAATCAAGTCATTAGTTGTTGTTAGGTGCCATCGAGTTGGTTCTGAATCACAATGACCCTACGCACAACAGAAACACTGCCTGGTCCTGCAACATCCTTACAATTGTTATGTTTGAGCCCTTTGCTGCTACCACTGTACCAATGCATCTCATTGGAGAGCTTCTTTTTTCCCTGATGCTTTATCAAACATGATGCCCTTCTTCAGGGACTGGTCCCTTCTGATAATATGTCTGGAATATGAGAGATGAAGTCTCATTATCCTGGCTTCTAAGGAGCATTCTGGCTGTTCTTCTTTCAACACAGATTTGTTTTTTCTCCTAACAGTTCATGATACTTTCAATATTTTTCTCCAACACCATAACTGAAATGTTTCAATTCTTCTACAGTGTTCCTTTTTCATTGACGTTATAGGACAGCCCATATTCAAGGCAGGTGAAATAGACCTTATCTATTGATAGAAGGAACTATAATGTCAGTTATGAAAAAGAATCAGATATAAGGACTCCTGGTGTGGCACTGTAGTATCAGCATTGGGCTGTAAACCATAAGGTCAGAAGTTCAAACCCACCAGCTTTTCCTTGGAAACTCTATGGAAATTGCTATGAGGCAGAATTGACTTGAAAGCACTTAACAACAACAATATCAGAAGGCCATTAAATAGGACCAGCACTTCAGTTGGTGAACTACAAGTATTGAGTGGGCCATTCTTAAAGAAGTGGGCCATTTTTCTTCAAGCTTAGCATGATGAATATTCTGGTGCCCAATATGCTAGTCACTGGCATGGTCTCCACACTCTATGATACTTGAGTACAACATGCTATCAACTGTAGTAGTTATTTTGGAAATAGTATGAATTTCCTAATATCCTTTAATAATCTTTTTACCTGCACTAGCCATCATGAAATTGGTGTTGCGACTTTGTTGTTGTTGCTGTTTGGTGCCATTGAGTCAGTACCGACTCATAGCAATCTTATGCACAGCAGAACAAAACGCTGCCTGATCCTGGGCCAACCTCACAATCGTTACCACGCTTGAGCCCATTGATGTTGCTATGCTTGAGCCCATTGATGCTGCCACTTTGCCAGCATCTCACTGGGCATCTTCCTCTTTTTCTCTGACCCACCACCTTACCAAACATGATATCCTTCTCCAGTGACTGGTCCCTCCTGACAACATGTCCAAAGTATGAGAGACAAAGTTTGGCCATCCTGGCCTCCAAGGAGTATTCTGGTTGCACTTCTTCCAACACAGATATGTTTGTTCTTTTGGCAGCCCATGACACTTTCAATATCCTCCTCCAATACCATAACTCAAAAGCATCAATTCTTCTATGGTCTTCCTTATTCACTGCCCAGCTTTCGCATGCATATGAGGTTATTGAAAATACCATGGCATGGACCAGGCACACCTTAGTCCTCAGCTGACATCTTTGCTCTTCAACACTTTTAAAAAAATTTTGTTAACCCTCATTTAAATACCTAGCATATAATTCTTTCTGGTGATACAAAAGTTTAATGCTTTATGTTGCTCACCACAAGATTGGAAGCTAGAATGCACTCACACTTGCCTTAGAAGAAAGACCTGGTGATCTGCTCTTGAAAAATTAGCCATTTAAAAACCTTATGGAAAGCAGTTCTACTCTTACATACATAGGGTTGCCAGTGGCAACTGCTTTTTGTTTGTTTGTCTTATCATATGAACTTTCCCTTCCTGATTCTTATGCTATCCCAGATGGGATATGAACTCTATCATGTGACAATTGATATGGTATTATATCTTTGCTCATTTGCATGGATTATTTCCTCCCCTTTTTCTGCTTAACAAATTCCCTATTTACCCTTTAAGACCCAACTCAAATGGTATCCCTTTGACCAGGGTTCCATCAGATGGAGTTGGTCTTCCTGACTTACACCAGCAGTGATGACACTCAAGACATTTGAATCTAATTATTTGTTTGCATCTCGGCCCCATTAAAGTATGAGCTCAACATAGGATGATTTCATATGCAGGGGCCTAGCACTATGTTGACTCAGGAGAATGCAAAATCAGTTGTTTAATGAATGCAACAATGGGCCAAAAGCTCTAAGCAGCTGTAGTAGAATACCCTAGTTAGATCCAATATTTAATACAGAACTGTTTTCCAATCCATTGGTTGCCATGTTACAGAATATATTCCTATAAACTGATGATAGGATCAGATCAGACCATGGCTGATTAGCATGTATTGCAATGTGCCTGGCATAGCAAGGCTCGCAAAGAAGTATTTAATTAAATCATGTGAGATGTGAATGATAAAACAGGATACATAACTTTTTCCTATTAACTTGATACAGTGTACACATTATTTTCATATCAATGTTTATTTCTAACTGTGCCACTCAGTCAGTTCCAACTCATAGTGATTGTCTTAGGTTGGGTTTTCTAGAGAAGCAACCCAGTGAAACATATAGATGCATATATATAAAGAGAAGTTTATTATTAAGGAAATGGCTTATAATTGCAGAGTTCCAGGTCCTCAGCAAGAGAGAGAGTCCCTCCGGCATGTCTGCTAATTGGGGGCAGGTCACACCCTCAAGGAAGCATCCCTACAATTGATTGGCTACTCACAGCCACTTATCATAGAGTTAACTTTCATCACCATGGGAATAAGTTAACTTTCATCACCATGGGTGTTAGGTTTCATCACCATGGGAATAAGCATATCTCAACCGCTTGTTGTTGTTGTTGAGTGCTGTCCAGTGGATTTCAACCCATAGTGACTCTGTACAGGGTTTCCAAGGAGCAGCTGTTGAGTTTGAACAACCAACCTTGAGGCTCAAACCAACTTTGCAGTCCAGCGCATTAACCCATAGTGTCACACCAGGACTCCTGACATCTCAATTGCTAGACCTCTGGAAATCCTGGCCTAATCAAGTTGATACAGAACCCTAACCATTATGTTGCTGTTGTTGTTGTGAAGTGCTGTTGAGTCAGTTCTGATCCATAATGATCCTGTATAGGTTTTCCGAGGAAAAGCTGGTGAGCTTGAACCGCCAACCTTGCAGTTCAAATGGCTTTGCAGTCTGGCGCAGTAACCCACAGCACCACACCAGAACTCATTATAGTGACACTGTACGTATGGTTTCCAAGGAGTGGCTTTGAACTCCTGACCTTGTGGTTAGCAGTCCAGTGATTATCATATAGTGCCACTCAAAAATGAGGAATAGTTTTTGTTGTTAAGTACCGTCAAAGGGTTCTAACTCAAAGCAACCCTGTACAGAGTTTCTGAGGAGCAACTGATGGATTTGAACTGCCAACCTTGTAGTTAGCAGTCCAGCACTCGATAGTGGTACACCAGGACTCCAATTAGGAATGGTTGTTGTTGTTAAGTGCCATTGAGTCGATTCCGACCCATAGCAACCTTGTATAGGGTTTTCAAGTAGCAGCTGGTAAGCTTGAACCACCGACCTTGCAGTTCAAACAACTTTGCAGTCTGACGCATTAGCCCACAGCCCCACAAATTAAGAAGGTAAAATTAAGAGACTATGGTAGCTCAGGTATATTAAGCATTTTGGGGGGAAAATATAATAATCTAAGGAAATTTTCCAGTAGGGTAATTGAAGTTAATTTAACAAAAGTCCAAATGATTACTTCAAAAATTCCAATCTTGGGAGTATTCAATCAGTTCACGGTTCTGCAGAAATATATTTTTTAACAAAAATAAAAATCTCAAAGTTTCCCATAATTTTTCTGTATAAAAATTTTTAAAACACTTTCTGGAAATGTCTGTTTAAAATGCATGACACTTAATTAAAGAAATTAATGAGAACTGTCACATTTAGATTATAAAGATTAAATAAACAATAAAATGTCATTTTAAGACATAGCACACACTGCCATCCAACCAATTCTGACTTCTGTTGTTGTTGTTAGGGACTATTGAGTCAGTTCCAGCTAATAGCAACCCCATGCACAACAGAATGAAATACTACCCGGTCCTGCATCCTCCTCCTAACTGTTGTTACACTTGAGTCCATTGAGTCCAAAGCTGCCGCTTTGCCAATGTCATCAGTGGTCTCCCTCTTTTTCACTGGCCCTCCTCTTTACAAAGCATGATGTCCTTCTCCAGGAGATGTACCCTCCTGATAAGTGTGAGAGACAAAGTCTCACCATCTTAACTGTCAAGGAGCATTCTGGCTGTTCTTCCAACAGAGATTTGCTTGTTCTTCCAGGAACCCGTGATATTTTCAATATTCTTCTCCAACACTATAACTCAAATATATCAATTCTTCTAAAGTCTTCCTTATTTATTGTTCAACTTTCACATGCATATGAGGCTACTGAAAATACCATGCCTTGGGTCAGGCACACCCTTAGCCCTCAAACTAATACATATTTCTCTTGAACACTTTAAAAGAGGTCTTGTACAGAAGATTTATGAAATGTAATAAATACATTGTTTGATTTCTTGGCTGCTGCTTGCATGAGTGTTGATTGTGGATCCAAGGAAAATGAAGTCTTTGATAGCATCAATATTTTCTCCATTTATTATGATGTTATTTAGTGAGGATTTTTTATTTCTTTACATTGAAGTGCTATGCATAGTAGTCTTTGATCTCCATCATTATTTTAAGTTCTCGTTGCTTCCAGGTAGCAACCTTTAATCAGCTACATATCACAGGTTTTTAATGAATCTTCCTGGAATCCTGATGCCATGCTTTTCTTCATATAAGCTTCTTCATATGGTTATTTGCTCATCATACAGATTGAATACGTATGGTGAAAGGAAACAATCCTGGTACATACCTTTTCTGATTGTACATCATTCAGTATACCTTTGTTTTGTTCAAAGACTTCCTCATGAGCATAATCAAGTGTTCTGGAATGTTCCACACAGTCAAAAGCCTTTGCATAGTCAATAAAACACAACTTTATCATCTTTCTGGTGTTTTCTGTTTTCAGCTAAGATGCATGTGACATGAACAATATCCCTTGTTCCACATCCTCTTCTGAATCCAGCTTGAATTTTTGACAGTTCCCTGTTAATGTTCTATTGTAGCCATTTTTTAAGTTATCGTCAGCAATATTTTACTTACATATAATATTAATGCTATTATTTAATGCTTTTGAAAGGTACTCAGTTGGGTGGATTCAAATTGCTGGCCTTTCGGTAAGCAGTCAACATCATTATCCACTGTGCTACTTGGCCTCCTTTCTAGATGGAAGTGTTTATTTGAAAAGTTCTTCTCTTAAGCTGTATCAGTTAGGATTCCCAATACAGAGCATTTGTTTTTGGCATCCATTACTATTAACAATCAAAATGATTTCAGTGTAGATGAAAGTGTTTAATCTGTCACACCTGTTTGGATGGGGGGCAATTTACTTTGGGAACTTGAGCTACTGATATTTATACAGAAGTCTTTACTTAGATGCAGAATAAGTATGATGAACCTGTCAAATAAGTAAAGGAACCCATCAAATAAATCACAAATTGATCTTTATACCCTGACAAAAGACACTTTGATAATATCTACTTGCTGGTGTGGTGCTGTAGGATCCAGAAGGCCGACAGTTCAAACCTACCAGTTGCTCCTTGGAAACTCTATATATGGTCACTATAAATCAGAACCGACTCTATGGCACTTAACAACAACAACAACAACAACAACTTGCTTTAATTAATATGGCAACATATTTAACTTTTCATCCAAATAGTTAACAAGCACTGTACGGACGTCTACTTTATCTAAAGTAGTTTTCTGTATCTGCATTTGTTTTTGTTTTTGCAATGAATGATGAATTCTTCTGTTCCTAGTCTAAATTATTTATCTCTACTTTGACAATCTTAAGGAACATTTTGATAAAGACTGACATCTACCTGTCTCAGTTTCCACAGGTAGCTAACTTAAGTTCACCTCGTCATTTTGCCATTTTGGTTCATGATTCACTTGAACACCATATCCCAATTTTATCTTGGGTTCTTGTGGTACCATAAATTTACTTAATATGTTTTTTCTATCCAAAATCTTCTTCTTAACTCCCACCAAATGATTGGGTTGTTGCTGTTGTTAAGTGCTGTAGAGTTGGTTTCCACTCATAGTGACTCCCTATAGGGTTTTTGAGGAGTGGCTGGTAAGTTTAAACCACTGACCTTGCAAATTAAACTGACCTGTGGTTGAGTGCTTATCTACGGTGCCACACCAGGACTCCAAGAAAAGAAAAATTCCTGGGCAGGACCATACAGATATCTTTTGCAGGACTTTAACACTGGGATTGATTAGGTTTGCCTTCCATTAGGTTTAAAAGGAGCATGTCAAAAACAGGACCATCAAAAAGGAATAATCATGAACAGAGCTTGCGTTCCCTACCTGGAAAAGTGGTGGCAGCTGACAGAGGTGGAGCCTTGGAAGGACACAGCACCTTAGAGCTTTCCGGTTTGTGAACTGAGTAAAGCTGAATGCCTAAGGGCAGGAGGCTAGTTTGCAGAATGTACATTTTGGGCATTTACCGACAGGCTAACCCAGACAGGCTAAAGGAGCTTTGTAACAGTTGCCCAAGCAAGGAAGAAGCTGTGGAACCACTGAGAGGCCAAAGACAAGAGGGAGGTGTGCCTGCAGTACAGCGGAGAAGAGGCATTCTTGACTGGAGAACTGCTGCATCCTGAGTGGTTTCCTGCTCCTGTTCACCTACCTAATTTAAACCCCATAATTATGAATACTGTCTACGAGTTCTGTGTGGTCATTTCAACAGATTATTGAATCCAGATGTTAAGGAGAGAGCACTGTGGGAGGGACTGTTGGCAACAGAAGAGGGCAAAGAAAGTTGACCTCTGCTTCATAGGAATAAGCTTGGAGATGATTTTGAGTTTGAGCCTCCTTCTCCCTTGGAAGCCAGAGGAAATCAGATATGGCCTCCCTGCCTATTTGATAGTTTTTAAATTCTTTATTTTCTTTCCCTCCATTTTCTTCTTGTATTTCCTTCAGTTACATTTATTGATAGTCTCTTTCTAATGGCCCTCATTGTTCTTACCGAAATCTTCGTACCTGGATTAGCATTTTACAAACACCAAGCAATCTAGAAAGGAGACTGAATTATTGTTTCATTTTTTTTTTGCCTGTTGTATCTTAGGATGCTCTCTTGTAAAAAACTAACGCTCTCCATGGATTCCTCCTTTACTAAGCAAGAGTTTTATTGGTTCTGTCAGAAACTTGACTCCTAGTTAACTGCTCATTCTCTTTTAGACTCCACAAACCTCTGAGGCCCCTTCCTCCTGGTATCAGCCAGGAGACACAGAAGATGTAAATTTGCTCTTAGCTCCATCATGATCACATTGATCTGCAACTGCTAAACTAGAAACTACAGTTGCTACAGAAGGAGAAAGGAGGGGTGTTTTCTGTAGTAGCTTTCCAGTAATACTGCTTGCTTGTTAAGAATTATATCTTGTTCCATCTTGGCCACATTTCTGTTGTTCTGCCTGTACTCCAGAACCCTTTGTGTTGACTTTGATCGTTATGTATCTCTTAGCCCTGTCTCTTTTCATTGTTAACAATTATTCCATGGTGAATTTATAAATATTCCTTATCTTGTGTGTTTAATGGTATTAGTACAAACTACAACCAATATTACTTTATTTTCTCCAAGTAAATTTGAACTTACTTCTAGAGTTTATTAACCTTATTTTCATCCCATCTATTGGCTACTCTCATGTGGTCCATAAACCAGAATTGATGATAAATGCAAAATTTAGGCATAATCCCAGGCATTCTGAGTCAGATTTTGCATACATATAAGAACCCTAGATGATGTGTCTGTACATTAAACTGGATAACTACCTCCCTAAGTTTCTGTAAGAATGTTTTTTGCATTAGCTCAAATAAAGATGCCTAGATCCTTTTCTGGGAGTCCTGATGTGGCATTGTAGGTTGGTTTGAACTACAAGGTTGGTAAAGTTGGTTTGAATTACAAGGTTGGTTTGAACTACAAGGTACATGGATCTAGCTCACAGTCACGCTTCAGAAACCCTAAAGAGAGTCACTATGAGTCAACTTGCCCATTTCTCTTTTTAAATATACATATTTCCCAAAGTGATCTTTCCTTTACATTTTCTTGGTTTTCCAGTTTCATACAAGGTATTTCCTTGCTTCTGAGGTCTTAGAAGTGCTCCTCAAGCTATGACTCCAAATCAATAGATATCTAAGGTGCTTATTTAAAACCTGTAGGCTTTTGTCTGCCCCAGTGACCTGGATTAGCATCGTTATGGATAATGCCCAGGGATCCACAGTGTAACAAACAGAACAGGTGAATCCCGTAAGTCAAAAAGCATTGCTACTAAGGTTCATATATACACAGGTTTAATCAAAACAAAATAAGATTAACCATATCTCTGCAATCAGTGGATAGCTGAAGATAAATGCTCTCAGTGATATATCTGTATTAGTCCCGTTAGGGAGTCCTGATGGTGCGCTGTAGGATACATGCTGGACCACAAATCAGTGGTTCAAACTCACCAGCTGCTCCTTAGAGACACTGTACAGGGTCACTATGAGTTGAATCTACTCAACAGAACTTAACAACAACAATCTCATTAGGGTAACTTCTAATAAAGTTTCAATCCAACAATGAGTTTCCATGGGAATCTGCTGAATCAGTGAAATTCAAGGCAGAGAAGTCAGCTTAGAATTTTATGGAGACTGTTTTTGGGGATTCCAAAAGGGGAATTCTCGTCTGTCAGTTTGTCATTCTGTAGTGGCATGCATGTTGCTGTGATGTTTAAGCTTTGATAAAGGTATTTTAAATACCAGCAATGTTGACCACGGTAGACAGGTTTCAGCAGAGCTTCCAGACAAAGGCAGATTAGGAAGCAGAGATGAACTACTTTTGAATATTAGGTCACTGAAAACCTTAAGAATAGCAGTGGATGAGTAGTATCCAATCTGTCTAGACGGGGCTGATGAAATGAAATGCAGATGGGTCTCTTGTGATACAATAGTGAATAATTGTTCTCAGGACTGCTTGTGAAGGTTGGAAATGTAAAGGTAGACATTTTGTAGCAAGAAGGTGAGTGATTAACTTTTCAGCCTAGGAGCGGAGGTCCCTGGGACCATCAAGGGAGAAAAGCAGAGAGCAGTACCCTACCCAGAGAAGCAGTGATACCTGAGATGGAGGCAGAGATGATGATGGGAGAGATGGAGCAGTTGGGGACTTTAGATCCAGAGAGGGAGAGAAGCTGTGTGCTGACAACCTGGGGGCAGGCTGTGTATACCCTTTGGTTGGTTGATGATGCATGAAGGGGATTGTAACCACGGCAATGAAATGATATACGATAGGATGAATGTAAAACTAATGTTCTCCCATGTAAACTATCACATAATTCATAATAAAACATTAAAAATAAAGAATAGCAGTGGAACACTTGTAGATAGCAACAGAGTATTGACTGTTGAAACATGATGAAGAGCACCAGACTACTGTTAAATATAGTGCTGGAAGATAAGTCACTCAGGTTGGAAGGCACTCAAATACAACAGGGTTAGAGCTGCCTCCTCAATGTAGAGTTGACTGTGATGACATGAATGGAGTAAAGCCTTGGGGACCATCATTTGCTGATGGGGGACAACTCAAAATGAAGAGAAACAGCTGTAAACATCTATTAATAATTAGTACATGGAATGTATGAAGTATGAATCCAGGAAAATTGGATGTTGTCAAAAATTAAGTGGAGCACAAACATCAGTATCCTAAGCATTATTGAGCTGAAATGGACTGGTATTGGCCTCTTTGAATCTGATAACCACATGTTTACTATGCCGGGGATGAAAAATTGAAGGGAATGGTGTCACATTTGTTAACAAAAAGAACATACCAACACCTGTCTTGAAGTACAATACCATCTGTGATAGGATAATGCCCAAACACCTACAAGGAAGACCAGTTAATACCACTATTATCCAAATTTACATACAAATCACTAAAGCAGTGATGATGAAATTGAAGTATTCTATCAATTTCTTCATTCTGAAATTGATAAAATATACAATCAAGATATATTGATAATTACTGGTTATTGGAATGCAAAAGTTGGAAACAAGAGGATCCACAATTGGAAAATATGGGCTTGGTGATAGAAATGATGCTGGAGATAGCATGACAGAATTTTGCAAAACCAATGACTTTTTATATCTTTGTTAAATAACATAAAAAGAAGACGATACACATGGACCTCATCAGATGGAATACACAAAAATAAATTGACTGCATTTGTGGAAACAGGTGATGGCAAAGCTCCATATCATCAACCAAAACAAGGCCGGGGACAGACTGTGGAACAGACCATCAATTGCTCAAATGCAAATTCAGGCAGAAGCTGCAGAAAATTAAAACAAGTACACAGGAGCCAAAATATGACCTGGAACATATTCCAAATGAATTTAGTGATTATCTAAACAACAGATTTGATGCATTAGACACTAAAGACTGAAGAACAGAGGAGTTGCAGGATGACATCAAGAACATCATATAGAAAGAAAGCAAAAGGTTATAAAGTACACAAGAAAGAAGGAAAAGATTAAAATGGATGTCAGAAGAGACTCTGGAACTTGCTCTCCAGTATAGAGATGCTAAAGCAAATGGAAGAAATGAGGAGATAAAAGAGCTGAATAGAAAATTTTAAAGAGAAGACAAAGTAAAATATTATAATGAAATTTGCGAAGACTTAGAGTTAGAAAACACTTTCAGCATTTCTGAAACTGATGGAACTAAAGAAAAAAATTGACTTCCAATATTGAAGGATTCTATGGGAAAACATTGAATCACAAGGAAGCATCAAAAGAAAACGGATGGAACTGTATGAAAAAGAAATGGTCGATGTTCAACCCTTTCAAGTGGTAGCATATGATCAAGAACCAATGATACTGAAGGAGGAAGTCCAAGGTGCATTGAAAGCATTGGTCTTTAAAAAATGGGTTTCTGGAACTGATGGAATACAATTTGAAATCTTTCAACAAACTGATGAAGCACTGGAGGCACTCACTCATCTATGTCAAGAAATCTGGAAGTTAACTACCTGGCCATTTGGCTAGAATAGATCCGTATTTAGGTCCGTTCAAAAGAGAGGTGACCCAATGGAATGTGGAAATCCTCAAACAACATCATTAATATCTCATACAAGTAAAATTTTGATAAAGATAATCCAAAAATGGCTTCAAACATATATTGACAGAGGTTCCAGCTGGATTCAGACGAGGACATTAGAATGAGGAATATCATTGTTAATGCCATGGATCTTGGCTGAAAGCAGAGAATACCAGAAAGATGGTTACCTGTGTTTTATTGACTATGAAAATACCTTGGATTGCTTGAATCATGACAAGCTATGGGCAACATTGTGGAGTACGAGTATTCCAGAACAATTCATTGTTTTCTTGAGGAACCTGTACATAGACCAAGAGGCAGTTGTTCAAACAGAACAAGGGAACACTGAATGGTTTAAAATTTGCAAAGGTATGGTTTAGGGTTGTATTGTTTCACTATACTCATTCAATCTTTATGCTGTGCATAAAATCCAAGAAACTGGATCATATTAAGAAACCCATGGCATCAGGATTGGAGGAAGACTCACTAATGACCTGTGATATGCTGATGATACAACCTTGCTTGTTGAAATTGAAGAGGACTTTAAATACTTACTGATGAAGTTCAAAGACCTTCGGTCTGGGTTGCATCTCTATGTAAAGAAGACAAAATCCCTCACCAGTAAAACAGTAAACAACATCCATATAAATGGAGAAAAAAATTGAAGTTGTCAAAAACTTCATTTTACTTGAATCAACATCCACACCCATGGAAGTAGCAGTCAAGAAATTACATGACAGTGCATTAAGCAAATCTGCTGTACAAGACTTCTTTAAAGTGTTAAAGAACAAAGATATCAATTGAGGACTAAGATGCACCTGACCTAAGCTATGGTATTTTCCATAACCACATATGCATGAGAATGTTGGACAGTGAATAAGGAAGACCTTAGAAGAATTGATGCATATGTGTTATGGTGTTGTAGGAGCATATTCAAATTACCATGGACTGCTAAAAGAACAAACCAGTCTGTGTTGGAAGAAGTACAGCCAAAATCCTCCTTTGAAGCTAGAATGGTCAGATTTCATCTCTTATACTTCAGACATATTGTCAGTAGCAACCAGTACCTAGAGAAGGCTATCACATTTGGTAAAGTGGATGATAAGAGAAAAAGTAGAAGACCCCCAACTAGATGGATTGGCACAGTGGCAGCAGCAATGGGCTCAAATGTAGTAATGATTGCGAGGTTGGCACAGAACTGGGCAATGTTTCATTCTGCTGTGCATAGCGTTGCTATGAGTCGGTTATGACTCAATGGCACCTAACAACAACAAAGGGTGATTGTGATATATTTTTCTTGAGAGACACAGGAAGATCATGGGAGCTTATTAGGAAGAAGTTTTAAGAAACCTGAAAACTGCACTGGTGAGAAAAATTCCAGAAAAGTTGTTCTGAGAAATTTTTCATTCCCATCATGACAATGCACCTACTCACTCTTTGAGAGTAACAAGGATTGGCCTATGAGAATTTCATTAGGAAATCATACCCAGTCCACCCAACAACCCTAATATTGACTCCTTCAGACTTTGTTCCCTAAGCTAAAAGAATCTTTAAAAGGAACATGATTTGAGTTTCTTTAGGGAGTCCTAGTGTGGCACTATGGATAAGCACTGGACCACAAGGGCAATTTGTATAACAAGGTTGCCAGTTCAAACTTACCAGCCACTCCTTTGAAAACCCTATAGAGGCTTGTTATGAGTCAGAACCAACTCGATGGAACTTAATAACAACAACAGGGTGCTAAAACTGCGATTTTAACATGGTCTAAATCAAAGAGCACAGAATTCTTCAGGGAATGAATTGTTGTTGTTATTGTTAGGTGCCATTGAGTCACAACCGACTCATAGCGACCCTATGCACAACACAATGAAACACAGCCCAGTCTTGTGAAAACCTCAAAATAGTTGCTACACCTGAGCCCATTGCTGCCAGCACTCTGCCAATCCATCTCTTGGGTGGGGGGTCTTCCTCTTTTTGTCTGACCCTCCATTTTACCAAACATGATATCCTTCTCCAGGGATGATCCCTCTTGATGATATATCCAAAGTATGAGAGACAAAGTCTGACTATACTTTTTCCAACACAGATTTGTTTGTTATTTGGTGGTTCATGGTACTTTCAATTTTCTCCTCCAACACTGTAACTTAAATGAATCAATTTGCTGAGCAAATTATGGTGAAGAATACAACCCTGGAGTACTCCTTTCCTAATATTAAACCATTCAATGTTCCTTTGTTCTGTGCGAACAACTGCCTCTTGGCCTATATACAGGTTCCTCATGAGCACAATTAAGTGCTTCAGAATATTCATTCCCCATGATATTATCCATAGCTTGTCATGATCCACACAACAAGAGGATTTGTATAGTCAATAAAACACAGGTAAACATCTTTCTAGTATTCTAAGCTTTTAGCCAAGATCCATCTGACATCAGCAGTGATATCCCTCATTCCTTGCCCTCCTCTGAATCCAGCTTGAACCTCTGGAAATTTTCTGTCCATATATGTTTGGAGTTGTTTTTTTAATTATATTTAGCAACATTTTACTTGCATGTGATATTAATGATATTGTCAGATGATTTCTACATTCTGCTGGGTCACCTCTTTTTGGAATGGGCATATATATGGATCTCTTGCTGTCTGTTGTCCAGGTAGTTTTCTTCCAAATTACTTGTCATAGATGAGTGAATGCCACCAGTGCTTCATCAGTTTGTTGAAAGATTTCAATTGGTATTCCATTAATTCCCAGAACCTTGTTCTTTGTCAATGCCTTCAATGCATCGTGGATTTCTTTCTTCAGTATCATTGGCTCTTGATCATATGCTACCTCTTCATTCTTTTTGTTATAGTGACTCCATGTATTCTTTCCATCTTCTTTTAATGCTTTCTGCATCATTCAACATTTTGCCCATGTTGTTGTTAAGTGCCATTGAGTTGGTTCTGACGCATAGCAACTCTTCACAGAGTTTCCGAGGAGCAGCTGGTGAGCCTGAACTGCCAACCTTGCAGTTCAAGCTGACTTTGCAGTCCAGCACATTAACTAACCCTCAGAGCCACACAGAATCCTTCATTATTTCACATTGAAGCTTGAGTTTTTCTTCAGTTTCTTAAGCTTGAGAAGTGCTGAGCAAGTTCTTCCCTTTTGCTTTTTAAACTCCAGGTCTTTGCATATTTTGGTTATAATATTTGACTTTTGTCTTCTCTAGCTGCCCTTTGAAATTTTCTATTCAGCTCTTTTACCTTTTCATTTCTTCCATTTGCTTTAACATCTCTATGCTGGAGATCAAGTTTCATAGTCTCTCCTGACATCCATTTTGGTCTTTTTCTTCTTTCTTTTTTTTTTTTTTTTTAAGTTTTTATTGTGAATTGAGTGAAAGTTTACAAGGCAGGTCATCAGTTTTACGCTCAATAAATCATATAATTTGTTTCATTACAATGATTATAATCCCCTCCTTGTACCACCAGTTAACAGTATTTCTGTTTATTCATTTTAGCTCTTTAAAAAAATAATAATAATAACACCACTCAGACATATATAATAATTTACAACACCCAAAGGGCACATTCTGCAAGCCTGCCTCCTGGCTGCCAACTCTCAGTCCCTCTCTTTCCATGAATCTAGAGTCCTCAGCTGCTCCCTCTCTCCGTGTCCCCATCTCTGCCTCCATCTCTGGTGTCACTGCGTCTCTGGATAGGGCCCTGCATTCCTCTTGTGCTCATCTCCCTTGATGGTCCTAGGGCCCTCTGTTTCTGGACTGTAAGATTAACTACTCCCCCGTTTTTGTTACAAAACTTCTACCTTTACAACTGTGACAGTCGCAATTAATCATGATAACAATTACTCACTATTGAATCATACTTTCTTGTCTTCTTAATGATCTTTTCTTTCTTCATGTATGATATTCTTGATGTAATCCCACATTAGTGTCTAATGCATCCAATCTGCTCTTCAGATGATCTTTAACTTCAGATGGCATATCCTCAAGATCATACTTTAGCTCTTGTAGACTTATCTTCATTTTCTTAATGTCTGCCTGAATTTGCATTTGAGCAATTAATGGCCCGTTCCACAGTCTGCTCCTGGTCTTATTTTGGCTAATGATATGAATCTTTGTCATTGTCTTTTCCATAGATGTAGTCAATTTTATTTTTGTGTATTTCATCTAGTGAGATCCATGTGTGTAGTAATCTCTTATGTTGTTTAAAAAAAAAAAGGTATTTGCAATGAAGAAGTCATTGGTCTTGCAAAATTCTATCATGTGATCTCCAGCATTGTTTCTATCACCAAGGCCATATTTTCCAGTGACTGATCCTTTGTCTTTGTTTCTAACCATTGCATTTCAATCACCATTAGTTATCAATACATCCTGATTGCATATGGGATCAATTTCAGACCAAAGAAGTTGACAGCATTCTTCAATTTCATTATCAGTGGCTTTTGTGGTTGGTGCCTAAATTTGAATAATAGTAGTATAAACTGATCTTTCTTATACACATATGGATATTATTCTATCACAGACAGGGTTGTACTTCAAGACAGATCTTGATATGTTCTTTTTGACGATGAATGAGATGCCATTGTTCTTCAATTTATCATTCCCAGCATAGTAAACATGTGGTTGTCAGATTCAAAGTGGCCAGTACCAGTCCATTTCAGCTCACTAATGCTTAGGATATTGATGTTTATGTGTTTCATTTAATTTTTGACAATTTCCAATTTTCCTAGATTCATACTTTGCACATTCCATTTTCCAATTATTAATGAATGTGTACAACTGTTTCTCTTCATTTTGAGTTGTGCCCCATCAGCAAATGAAGGTTTCAGGGCTTTCCTCCATTCACATCACCTAAGTCAACTCTTAGGTGATTGCTTGCTGAAAGTGAAGAGGACTTGAAACATTTACTTATAAAGATCAAAGAGCACAGCCTTCGATATGGATTACATCTCAATGTCAAGAAAACAAAAATCCTCACCACTGGACCAATAAACAACATTCTTATCAATGGAGAAAAGATTGAAGTTGTCAAGGACTTCATTCTTCTTGGATCAACTATCAACACTCGCGGAAGTAGCAGTCAAGAGATCAGACGACGTATTGCACTGGGCAAATCTGCTGCACAGGAACTTTTTTAAGTATTGAAGAGCAGAGATGTCAGCTTGAGGACTAAGGTGCACCTGACCCATGCCATGGTGTTTTCAATAGCCTCATATGGATGTGAAAGCTGGACAGTGAATAAGGAAGATCGTAGAAGAATTGATGCCTTTGAATTGTGGTGTTGGAGGAGAATACTGAAAGTGCCATGGACTGCCAAAAGAACCAATAGATCTATTTTGGAAGAAGTGCAACCAGAGTGCTCCTTGGAGGCCAGGATGGCTAAGCTTCTTCTCTCATACTTTGGACATATTGTCCAGAGGAAACAGTCGCTGGAGAAGGATGTCATGCTGGGTAAAGTGGAGGGTCAGAGAAAAAGAGGAAGACCCCTAACGAGATGGACTGGCCAGGTGGCATCATTGATGGACTCAAGCGTGGCGGCGATAGTGAGGTTGGCCCAGGATCGGACATTGTTTCGTTCTGCTGTGCATGGGGTCGCTATGAGTCGGTTCCGACTCGATGGCACCTGACAACAACAACAAGTCAACTCTACTTTGAGGAGGAAGCTCTTCCCCAATTGTATTTTAAGTGTCTTCCAACTTGAGGGGCTCATCTTCTGTCACTGTATCTAACAATATTCTGGTCCTCTTCATCATGTTTCAATATTCAATATTCTTGTGCTATTTGACAGTGTTCCACTGCTAGTTATAGGATTTTCAGTGACTAACTATTCATAAGTAGTCTGTCTCTCCTTCTTCCTACTCTGTTTTAGTCTGGAAGGTCAGCTGAAACCTGTCCACCTTGGATGACCCTGTTGGCGTTTAACTTCCAGCATCGCAGCAACATGCATGCCACCACAGTTCAACAAACTGACAGACAAGTGGTGTCCAAACTAGGTGTTGTTGTTGTTAAGTGCCATCGAGTCCATTCTGAACCATAGTGACCCTGGATAGGGTTTCCAAGGAATAGCTGGTAAGTGTGAACCACCGACCTTGCAGTTGAGGTAGCTCGGCTTTTATCCAGAGAGAAGCTGTCCACATAAAAGTTTCATGCTGTCTATTCTATACCTTTGCTGTGCAAAGTGTGACCTGTGTACAAACAGTAGAGGCTTCACCTGGGCTCTTATTAACAGTGCAGGATTTCAACCCCTACCTCAGAGCTTCTAATTCAGAACTTACATTTTAACAAGAACCTCAAGTGTTTGTGCACATATTAAAGTGTGAGAAGGGTTTGTGTTACATAGAGAACTTAAGTTTAACAGAAACAACATTTACAGAGCCCTGGTGGGGCACTGTAGGATAAACACTGTACTGCTACCCATAAACTTACCACAAGGTTAATTGTTCAAGCCTACCAGCTGTTCCTTGGAAATCCTATGCAGATCCCTCTGAGTCAGAGCCAACTCATGGCACAGAACAACAACAATATGTTTAGCAGAAGAATAAGGTCTTTGTGGACCCATTAAATATGGGCAAATATTTTGAATTTGTATCAGACTTTACTATTTGACAACATGAAGTATTTAGCTTGACGTGCTGTAGAGGTTTTTCAATGCTGAAGGTTGACGTTTTCTTTTAAAATGCAAAATATAGAAAAAATATTTTCATTTGAGTAATAATAGTAAATATTTCAATGGGTGTCTTGTGTAGATTTAATATATGCAATGACACAATCTACAATGGGAAGAACTGGAAATTCTGCATTAGCATTTAGACCAGGGTGGGGAAACATTTTCTGCCAAAATTTATAACATCATTTGTGGGCCATACAAAATTATCATCTTAACAATTAGTCAGCTGTATATGTTAAAATATTTAATTAACTCACTCCTAATGTTATAGCTGGAAATGTGGTTGCCTTGGCTGGTCCAGACCAAATGCTTTAATGGGCCTTATATGGCCTGTGGGTGAGACTTTCCCCAGCCCTGGTTTAGACCATTCAACTTGGAAAAAAATCATAAAAATGCAGGTGCCTCATTTTATATATTTCATAATTCTCTCCAATTTTAGACTCCTATACTCAACTCTGTGTTGTTGTTAAGTGCCATCGAGTCAGTTCTGACCCATAACAACCATGCATAGTGTTTCTAAGGAGTGACTGATGAGCTTGAACCACCAATCTTCTGGTTCAAAACCACTTTGCAGTCCAGTGCATTAATCCACAGCACCACACCAGGGCTCTACCCAACTCTGTTGGTGTTGGTGTTAAGTACCATGGAGTCGGTTCCGACTCGTAGTGACCCTGCACAGGGTTTCCAAGGCTGTAAATCTTTACGGGAACAGAAAGCTTCATCTGTTTCCCTTGGAACAGCTGGTAGTTTCAAACTGCTGAACTTGAGGTTAACAGCTCAATTTGTAATCCCTACGCTGTAGCCATTTATTCCTGGATAGCCCTCTGACATGTCCCATTTAAGCTGCTCAAAATTGTGCCTGCAATAAAGTCTCTCTTTCTTTCCTTTCTATTCTGCTTTGCCACTATCAACAAAACCACCCAAGCCAAAATACGAAGACAGTCTCATGGCTTCTTTCATCCTCCAACACCAAGTCAGCCAACAAACCTACAAGCTCTGACTCATACATTTCTCTGCATTCTGTCCTGCTGACCCATCCCTATTGCTCACTTGGATTCCCAGTCTCTTCCTAACAGGAGGAGCCCAGGTGTCATGGTGGGCTAAGCATTGGACTGCTAACTACATCAACAGTTCAGACCCACCAGCCACTATGTGGGAGAAAGATAAGTCTTTCTGCATGTCCTGGTATGGCACTACAGGTTAAGCACAGAGCTGCAATATCAGTTTGAATTGCAAGGTCGACAGTTCAAACTCACCAACTGCTCCTCAGAAACCCTATACAGGGTTGCTATGAGTTGGAACCAACTCAGTGGCACTTAACAACAACAATGAAAGATTTACAGTCTCCAAGACCCTAGGGAGCAGTTCTACTTTATCCCTGTGTGCTACCTCGGATCCCTTCAAAATATCCACTATTACAGTACTGTCCAAAATATCTTTCTAAAGCCCAATTCTGGGCATATCAATCTACCAAATAAAGTCTCTTCCATGTTACGCTCTTCATGTAGAATGTTGATCTTCAAGCATTTTTTTGTGAAGACTGGCCTAATTCAGTTTTGGCCATAACTCTGTATCCACAGCAATTTCTTATCACAGGAACTGTATCCTCTGCTTGCTGCCTGAGGGCTTTCTCCAAGTGCAGGGGGTTTTGACTAGCCCTTATTTTTGTTGTTAAGTGCTGTAGAGTTGGTTCCAACTCATAGCCACCTTGTATAGGATTTCTGAGGCTGTAAAGCTTTGCAGGAACAGAAAGCCTCATTTTTCTTCTAAGGAACAACTGTTGAGCATAAGCCACCAATCGTGTAGTTTGCAGACCAATGTTTATCCTACAGAGCTATGCACTCCCACCCTTATGTATAGGCAGTTGGAAAGCTCAATGATTAACTGCCTCCAGATGCAAATCTCAACCAATGAAGGATATGAGTCAATGGAAATTACCCCAACAGCCTTAAGTCTCAATGAGACAATTCAGGGGTGTATCTTGCATGGAACCTCAAAGGGTTCCCCAGCAGAACTGAACACTAGTTGTCTACCATGCCCACACATGTCATTGGCATTTTTCTCTTTCCTATCTCACTTCCCAATCTTCGTTTGTCCTTCTTGTAATCACCTCCTAAGCAAAATCCCTATCCAAGTATTCGTTTTAGTGTTAGATAATGAGGGGAAAATAAAGCTTAAACTTCATCACCAACGTATGTTATAAAGGTGCCACTGAGTTGTCATTCAGTCAATTCTGAATCATGGTGACCCCGTGTATGTCAAAATACATCGGAACTTACTTGCTTTTCTATGCTGGCATATCAGAAGTAGATTAGCAGGCCTTTCTACCAAGGTGCCTCTGGGTGAACTTAAACTGCCAATTTTTCAGTTAGCAGCTGCATACATTACAGCTGGGACTCTATATGCGTATACTTGTTTTTAAGTACTGTGGAGTCGGTTCTGACTTGTTATTGTTAAGTGCCATCGAGTTGCTTCCAACCCATAATGACGCTATATAGGGTTTCCAAGGAGTGACTGGTGAGCTTGAACTGTCCACCTTGCAGTTCAAAATGACTTTTCAGTCCAGTGCATTAACCCACAGTGCCACACCAGGACTCCTCTGATTCATGCAGACCCTGCATATGGTTTCCAAGGAGCAACTGGTGGGTTTGAAACATCCACCTTGCAGTTAATAGTTCAATGCTTATCCTACAGCACCACATTCATGCAGGTCTGGATCTCATTTCTATGTTTCCTCATTTTTTGGACCTATTTCTTGCTAATAGTGCTTATTTCATAGTTATAACCTCATGATACAATCGTTGAAGGTGTTATCCCAAGAATAGGAGTAAATTCTCCATACTGCCATACTGTTTCCTTACTGATACTTAATTGGCCTTGTCTTCAAGTTAATGGTTGCACAGGTCTGCTTTTAGAAGTTCAATGAAAAGTTAATAATTAAATCCATAACACACACACACACACACACACACACACAGTCAGGTACATTTAAACAACAACAACACATCACAATGGACTAAGAGAACAAACAAGGGAGGACTTCTACTCTTCCCACTACCTTCTTTCTGTATTGTACATAGCACCTGACTCTATGGTTTCTGAACTTGAAAAGGATGCTTTAGTCTAACTACATTTTAAATGTTTACCTTTCTTCCCTTTTTAAGGGAAGAAGTAAAAATACATAACTTAGGAACCCCTCTTGGGGCACTATTGACCTAGATATATTTGTTGTTGTTGTTGTTAAGTGCTGTCAAGTCAGTTCTGACTCAGAGTGATCCTGTTAGAGTTTTTGAAAAGTAACTGGTAGGTTTGAACTTCTAATCTTGTGGTTCCCAGTCCAGTTCTTATCCCACAGTGCCACACCAGGATTTAGATATTGTTGTTGTTAGGTGGCATTGAGTCAGTACTGACTCATAGGGACCCAATGCAAAACAGAATGAAACACTGCATAGTCCTGGGCCAACCTCACAATCATTGTTGTATTTGAGTCCATCACTGCTGCCGCTGTGCCAGTCCATCTCATTGGAGGTCTTCATCTTTTTCTCTGACCCTCCACTTTACCAAACATGATATCCTTCTCCAGTGACTGGTCATTCCCGATAATATGTCTAAAGTATGAGCAAAACACTGGTCATCCTGACTTCCAAGGAGCACTCTGGCTGTACTTCTTCCAACACAGAACTATTTGTTCTTTTGGCAGTCTATGGTACTTTCAATATTCTCATCGAAAAGTATCTAGATATTGTTGTTGTTGTTAGGTGCATCAAGTCAGTACTGACTCATAGCAACCCTATGCACAACAGAATGAAATACTGCCTGGTCCTGGGCCAACCTCACAATTGTTGCCACGCCTGATCCCATTGATGCTGATACTTTGCACTGAGGGTCTTCTTCTTTTTCTCTGACTCTACACCTTACCAAAAATGATATCCTTCTCCAACGACTGGTCCCTCCTAACAATATGTCCGAAGTATGAGACACGAAATTTGGCCATCTTGGCTTCCAAGGAGCACTCTGGCTGAACTTGCTCCAACATAAATCTGTTAGTTCTTTTGGTAGTCCATGGCACTTTCAATATTCATCTCCAACACCATAACTCAAAAGCGTCAATTCTTCTACTATCTTCCTTATTCACTGTCTAGCTTTTGCATGAATATGAGATTGCTGAAAATACCATGGCTTGGATCAGGCATACCTTAATCCTTAAACTGACATCTTTGCTCTTTAACACTTTAAAAAAAGGTCTCATGCAACAGAATTGCCTAATGCAGTACTTATTTGATTTCTTGACTGCTGCTTCCATGTATGTTGATAGTTGGTCCGAGAAGAATGAAATCCTTGACAACTTCAATCTTTTCTCCATTGATAAGAATGTTGTTTATTGGTCCAGTGGTAAGGATTTTTGTTTTTTTTACATTGATATGCAATCCATACCTAAAGCTGTGTTCTTTGATCTTCATCAGTAAATATTTTAAGTCCTTTTCACTTTCAGCAAGCAAGGTTGTATCATCTGCATATCGCAGGTTGTTAATGACTCTTCCTCCTATCCTGATGCCACATTTTGCTTCATATAAGCCAGTTTCTCAGATTATTTGCTCAGTATACAAGTTGAATATGTATGGTGAAAGAATACAACCCTGTCACACACCTTTCTTAATTTGAAACCATTCAGTGTTCCCATGTTCTTTTCAAACAACTGCCTCTTGGTCCCTGTACAGATTCCTCATTAGCACAATAAAGTGTTCAGGAATACTCATACTTTGCAGTGTTGTCTATAGCTTATCGTGACCCACACAATCGAAAGTCTTTGTGCAGTCAACAAAGCACAGGTAAACATCTTTCTGGTATTCTCTGCTTTCAGCCAAGATCCATCGGAAATTAGTAATGATATCCCATGTTCTACGTCCTCTTCTGAATCGGCTTGAACCTCTGGAAGTTCTCTGTCAATGTATGCTTGTAGCCGTTTCTGTATTACCTTTAGTAAAACTTTACTCACATGGGATATCAAAGAGATTGTCCGATGATTTCCACATTCTGTTGGTTCACCTCTCTTTGGAATGGGCACAAATACGGATCTCTTTCAATAAGTTGGCCAGATAGTTTTCTTCCAAATTTTTTGGCAGAGATGAGTGAGTGCCTCCAGTGCCGCCTCACTTTCTTGAATGATTTCAGTTTTTACTCCATCAATTCCCAGTGTCTTGTTCTTTGCCAATTCCTTCAATGCACCTTGGACTTCTAGATATTCGGTTCAAGGAAATACAATATATTCCATAACATAACTCCTGAGCTCCTCGTGACTTGTCCTTGGCTTTGTTCATCTTTATTTTGATATGTTACCTCACACCCTAAATACTAACATTACAAACTTCCCTAAATCTTTAAAGTCAGCCTGTTTTCTTTGTATTTGCTCTTCCCAGTACCTGTTTAACTTTCATTCTATGCCAACTTCAAGAGCAATTGAATCTACCATATCTGTAGCAAATGCCTCTGGTGCTTCATATCTTTATTCCTGGCTCACACCCAATGCCAGCTGCATCTGCAGTGGAGACTTCCAAATGATTTCAGACCAGTCTCACTCTCACATGGAATTTTTAGCGCTCCCCCAGGAAATTCTCTAATGTTGGCTCCCATGCTCACATGCAACCATTGAATGTAGCCCTTCTACCATGGGGATCTGGCCTAGTGGATAAATGCTCTAGTTTTCTGTCTTTCAAGCAGATAATTCTGTGAGACATTATGTCAGTTTCTCAGGATTACTGGTTCTGAACCAAACTCTGTCCACAGCACTGATCTTGCATTGGTCATTCCTTCTTCCCTGTCTCACTCAAACTTTCCTGGAATTTCCTCTGAAACTGTTGTTACTTTTGTTAGCCTCAAAGTGAAATAGCCTCACGGTGAAATGGAATAAAATGTTGCCAAGTGATTGGACCATTGTGATCCATAGGATTTTCATTGACTAATTTTTGAAGATAGATCAGCAGACCTTTCTTCTGAGAGTTCTGCTGAAACCTATTCATCATCATAGCAATGCATAAGTCTCCACTGACAGACATGTGGTCACTGCACTTGAGATCCATTGGCCAGGAATCAAACCTGGGTTTTCCAAATGGAAAGCAGGAATTCTACCATTGTACCACCAATACCATTCTTCACCCCCAAGTAAACTACTTGCAGTACAGATCTGAGAATACTTAATTGTTTTAGTTTGTGGTGAGTAAACCAGCTGAGATACATAGAAGCTTGAAGGGCAGCAAAGAGAAGAAGGGCATAGTGCAGTTCAGACTTCCAGGGACAGTTTTGTAGAAAAAGATGCTCCATTTGTTTTCCATCTAAAGGACACAAGACAAATACTTGAATGCAATCATGTAGGGCCTCAAACTAAAGCCAAACCAAACCCAGTGCCATCAAGTCATTTTGACTTATAGACACTCTATCTATAGGACAGAGTAGAAGTGCTCCATAGGGTTCCTGAGGCTGTAACCTTTACAGGCACATACAGTTTATCTTCCTCCTGCAGAACAGCTGCTGTGTTCCAACCACTGACATTGTGGTTAGCTTAACCCGTTGCTCAGCCTCATCTGCTTTCATAATGTGTCATTGCCATTGACCTTCAGGTGCTCACTTAGATCTGACATTCTGGGGTCCTTGATGTCACTCTGCCTCATAGGCCCTGTGGATTTACAGAGGCTGACATTGCCTCAGGCCTCTTCCTTCAGGTGCAGCACCCCTGTTCAGGCACTGGACTATGGGCTGCCACAGATCCAAGGTGTCTATATATTTGTTATATTTAATGTCATCGAGTCGGTTCTGATCCATAACAACCCTGTATAGGGTTTCCAAATAGTAGCTGGTGAGCTTGAACTGCTGACCTTGCACTTCAAACTGACTTTCCTGTTCAGTGCATTAGCCCACAGCACCACTCCAGGACTTCCAGAAGGTGCCTATAAAGAGCTGCTTAAACTGCAGCATTGCCTCCATTTATTGAAACAGCCGGTGTGTCGAACCTTAATTTTCTGATACACTCTCATTCATTCAGAAGTTTAGAACCAGGATGTGTTCAATCAGCAGTCACCATTCTCAACTTCAAATTACTATGTGATCTCCTTAAGTGACTGAGTTAAACAGCACTGACCCATTCACCCCAATTACCTGTTGGCTTTACCAAGTCACTTCACTTCTCCAGGCTTCAGGGTTTTCATTTATAAAACAAAAATATTAATTACCAACTTTAAGAAAGTGACCCAACTAGTTGTCTCTTGAATTTTCTTATAGCCCTTGGCTAGAATTTAAGATTATCACCAATTAGCTATATGATTTCAAGTTATTATTCTAGTTGCTTTTGTTTTCTAAGAAATACCATCTTTCACATTGTGATAAAATATGTAAACAAAACATTTGCACGTGTGTAATTCAATGACATTAATTACATTCACCACACTGCATGTCCATCATCATTATTTGTTTCCTATTATTTTAGTTTTATATCAAACACACACTCTCTGTCTCACCCTCTCCATTTCTGTCTCTCCTTCTTCAGACTTTAATGCCATTAACATCCTTTGAAGGATATTTCAGCCATATACCCAAGGTGGATGCAAAAATATAATTGCTGACATGAGTTTATTCCTCCCAAAATGTTGACCACAATGGTGCAAGTGCACAGCCCTAATAAAGGATGTGACAATTACGGATATAATTTAAGACTTTGGCATGTCAGAGCTACAGCATCCTCATGTTTAGACATCAAACAAAGCTTCCACGTTGTACAAAGCAAAGGAAGAGGAAAACTTAGGCCACGCAGCATGACTGTGCTGGCTCCAGAGGGTCAGAAGCCTGCTTCTTCAGAGGATGAAAATACTCTGGACTTCCTGTGTTTCAGGAAGTGCCTGGGTCCACCTTAGCAATATAAACCTCCCTGGTGCTTAAAAACAAGTGTGTCTCATATCCACAACATCAGTTCCGAGATTAGAGGGAAAAAAGAAATCTTGGGTTCAGCCAGGAGAAAGAGACACAAAGAGGATTAAATCATAACTATTAAGATATAAAAAAAATTTCAGAAGCAGGAATTAGGATGAGTTTTTCACTTACTCATCCTGATACCTCATGCCGGTTATAGATCCTTTGCCCTGAAATCATCAGGGGAAAGGAAGGCTTGTCTAACCTTGAGCTCCAGACAAATAGATTCATTTGGCAGACTGGCTATGTGTATACAATTTATTGTGAAGCCAACTATAAAAACAAACAAACAACAACAACAAAAAAAAACACTTCAAACTTTAGGTGAACAACTACGAGTGTTAACTATTTGAACTACCCAGAGAATACTATTCAAGGTAAAATGCAAAGGAACTAAAGAAAATAATAAAGGGCAGAATAGACATTTTTTGTTTATTTAAAACATTTTTATCATGGAGATTTCAAATATATACCTAATGGGCTACCATGTCCCCTGTTCCCACAACTCTAGCAATTATCAACCTAGTATGGACATGTTTACAGTTAAAGATACTTAGGCCATACCAAAGCTTAACCAAGACTGAAAACAGTGCATTTGCATTAGGCATTTTTAGCATGTGATGATTTTTTTTTTCCAAGCTGTTTGTAGCAGCTATAAATCCACCAAAGAGAAAAATGGACCAAAACTATGTGAGTGTGTGGGTGTATTCCCATGCACTTTATTTGTTTATTCACAAAGTCCAGTCCCCAGGGAAATTAGAAAAAAAAAAAAATACAAGTTAGTTTCACTCTAGGAGATCCAAAGAGCTTGGTATTTTACAAGCTCTGGGTCATTAATCCCATAAAGCTACTTCCATATGACGTCATTAAGTGGGAAGTATGATTATCCCCATTTCACAGATGAAGAAACTGAGGACTTTCATGATTATATGTCTCATCTGGAGCCAGACTGTATTGGCAAGGGAGTCAAGGACCTCCAATAAAACCAGCACTGTCCAGTAAAAAACTCATGAGTAACATATACAATTAAAAGTTTTGTAGTAGCCATTTTAAAAAAGTAAAAGTAAATAGGTAAAACTAATTTTATTATTTAGTCAGGTATATTTAAACTATTACCATTCTAACAAGAAATAATAATAAATTATTCATATTTTTTTTTTAGTCCTAAGTCTTAAAAATTCAGTATGTATGGAATCCTAAGGTTGTACAAACAGTTAACATGCTTGGCTGCTAACTGATAGGCTGGAGGTTCAAGTCCATCCCAAGGTGGCTCAGAGGAAAAGACTAGCAATCTACTTTGGTAAAAATCAGACACTGAAAACCCTATGGTTTTCTATTTTGACATGCATGGGGTTGCCACTAGCCAGAATAAAATGATAGCAGCTGGTATTATTTGATACTCATAGAACATTCAATTTAGACTCACAAAATTCTAAGTTCTTAATAACTGCTAGTTATTAATGATGCTAGTGGCTCCTGAAATGGGCAGTGCCTCTTGAGACTACAGGTTCTCCTCTCATCAGCCCATACTTCCTCCCACTAGACACCTTAACCTATGTTCCTCCCTGCTCTTTGTTGCTTGTTTGAGGATACCTTTAGTTTGCCTTCAATATTACCTTGGTCTGGGCTTATTAAAACAATCCAAATCATAGACATGGAAAAAAATGACATGAGGTCCAACTCTAGGGAGCAGGGGAATAAAAAGGGTGGGAGTGAAACACACATTTAGGAAGAGAAAATAATCTATGTTGAATTAAAGTTTCTATACTGAATTCAAGTTGATAGGATTTACTACAATTAGGAATGAGCCTGAATTTTTGTTGTGCCATGGAGTTGGTTCTGGCCCATAAGTGACCCTTTATAGGGCTTCTGAGGAGCGACTGGTGAGCTTGAACCACTGGCCTTGAAGTTCAAACCAACTTTGCATTCTAGCACACTGACTCACAGCACCCCACCAGAACCTGTGATAGGTATGCAAATAAATGACTCATTGTGGTCTAAGAGGTGCAAAGCTAAGATTGTTGGCATCTGTTAACAGACAAATATTTAAAACAGAGTTTTCTATTGTTAACTCAATATGCTTCACAAATTACAATGGATGTGTAGTTACTGAATAGTATGATTTTAGGAGACAAAACTTGCATTAACTCAATCTTTAATGTTATTCAGATGGGTAGGGAGAGTGTTTCCTCTATTCTGATTAGAGAAGACTCACATTCCACATGGAAAGAGTGTTCGCTTTGAACACTGACCTTTATAACCCTCACAAAACCACAAGTGTATTAATCTGAATCTCTAATTTATTTCATGGAGGTCCTGGAGTTTAGTGGTGCCATCAAACAAAATGTCTGAAATCCCAAAATATTTCACAAAGCCAAAAATCCATGACAACCTAAGCAAAGTTGAGCATTCAGGTCAGAGGTGGACAATGCAACATTTCTAAGGGCAAAAAATGTAACTATAGCCTGTATTTCACAAGTGTGTGTGGCTGAGATGAACCATAGCCTCGAGTGAAACAAATCAAGTTTGCAATAATCAAAAACACATGACTTATTAGATTGAAAGGAGTACTGGTAGTGCTACAGGATAAGCACTGGACTGCTAACTGTAAGGCTGACAGTTCAAACACATGAGTTCTCCATAGGGCAGCTACAAGTCAAAATCTACTCAATGGAAATGGGTTTTGTTTTTGTTGTTTTTTGGCTTTAGAGTTAAGGAAATCATCATGCAACAAGAAATTAAAGGCTTCCAGTGTAATGCCGATCACAGGTTTATTATTTGCAACAGATAAACAAGATATCTAAATACGAGGATACAGATTGAATGAATGTGTTATTTCAGAGGCTTTTCAGATAGTAAAAACAATCTGAACTGGGAGCACATGACTGATATGACGGTGACCAGTTTGGAGAGTTGCTTCTATAAATGAAAATCATTAAAAGGATTTCACTATGCCTTTATGTCTATCAATCTACCCATACATCAATCTATGTATGTGATTTTCCAAAAAAACTAAACTATTGAAATATGCAAGTATATGGTAGATTAATGTTGTTGTTGAGCACCATTAAGTAGGTTCCAACTCATAGAGACCCTATATAGGGTTTTCGAGGTTTTAAATTATTGTGGTAACAGAAAACCTTATCTTTCTCCTGTAGAGTAACTGATGGGCTCAACCTGATACCCTTGTGGTTTGCAGTGCCTGGCAGATGAATAGAATAGGAAAACAGTCAAATCTATGAGTAAAATAATGCAAAATAAAAGCTCTGATTTGCTGAGAAAGCCCTATTTAAGAAAGAAGCTTTCAAATATATCATTTTGGGGGGCAAGGTAATTTTTGGTATTCTTCAAATACTGCCTTTATATAAATCACTTTAGGAACTGTAACTCCAGAAATCCATATCCATTTGCAATCTCTGATAATAAACCATTTAACTAACTATATACTTAACATAAAATTTCATCTGAGAGACTAATCAAGCAAAGAGCTTGCATTTTTGCTTACAAATATAAGCTGATACCTTTACTGTGTCTCTGATATCCCAGGCTTTTCCCACCCACCGTTTTACCTAGTTGAAGATCTTGTTCCAAATAGATCCATTTGACTTTATAGAATTCTGGCATAAACTGAAATTCATGAACCCTCCAGAAACTTGCACTTGCAAACACACCTCTTGAAGTCTGGATAAAGCATCACACCAAGAAGAGAATACCAATGATTTGATAAGTAGGAGGCAGGGAGAAAATGATTATCTACCCATGCCATTCTGATTTTCTTCCTGGAGAAGTAGATCATCCAAGTTTTAAAACA
Organism: Chrysochloris asiatica; assembly: GCF_000296735.1. Taxonomy (NCBI): domain Eukaryota; kingdom Metazoa; phylum Chordata; class Mammalia; order Afrosoricida; family Chrysochloridae; genus Chrysochloris; species Chrysochloris asiatica. The sequence continues at coordinate 5,780,472 of NW_006408598.1, forward strand.
ATTTCCTTAGCAATGTACCTGTACAAACTCTGGCACCTAAGAGACTGTATTAGAGAAGTCACCTGGGTACATAAATAATCACAAGTTTTTCCTCATATACAGGTATTTCCCAATTACGAACAATTTATGGAAAACTCCTACTTACCCTTTAATTTTGTGTAAAATTGTCCTCACTTTAGAAATGATTGAACCAACACCTACTCACAACAAATTCTCATCACAATCACTTTCAATTGTTGTACTGCAGCTTTTAAATCAAGGAAGTGTCTTCAAGCATTATCTATCACTGTTAAGGCTAAGTAAAAACCGTATGCACTTATTTTGACTTACAGCACTGTTAGGAGCAAATCTTATTTAGAACCAGGGGGGCTGCCTGTACTTAAAATTCTGTTGCTTTGTGTTTGATTGTGCAATGTAAACAATAAAATGCAACAACAAGAATTGAAAACCTGCAACTTCATTTCCTTTTTCTCTTGGATGATGAATACAATATTTACAAATTTATAATGTTTTAACAATTCATACTTTTCTTGGAGTATACATATTATTCTAAAGCTGTAATAATGTTAAAGCATCATGAATCAAGCGTTTGGAGTCCAACAATGGCAAATAAAATGCCCAAGTTCTAAAGAAATTTTCCTCCAATAAAATTTTTACTTGCATACTAACTTCCTTTTCTCCCACAGACCTTCATAAGGTGAAGAAGAGTAATAAAGAAGGGATTGGGATATTAGACAGACTCTCTAAACCTTAAGCAGTTTACTTGGTGGCCCTGTATCACAGCTGAGTTGCAAATCTTCCTCCAACATAGCCCTTATGTTCAAGCCACCAGGTTTACACAGAGACCTCCCAGCTTCCAGCTGGTAAAAGACTCCCAGCATCTCAGGTCGCCCCCGAGAACTGCGTAATTCAGTGCAGAACTCGTCCATGCAATTACATGTCCCTGTAGATTACAGTGTAATTACATTTAGGAGACAGGAAAATAATTGCATGGAACTTACACTGTGGTTTAGAAGGCATAAATAATCACGTATGCACTATGTAATGATGTGTGATCACTTTGCTACTACTGTATCATAGCTACCACATACTTAGAAGACCTGTAGTCACCACAGGGAAGGGGAGGGAAATCACTTCATGGTGGGCTATTTGTAAACTGAAATTTAAGGAACAGGAGCCCTGGTAACTACACCTTCCTCTTTCAGACAACGGACTCAAAAATTTTTTATAAGACCCCCCAACTTACATATTTATCAGGAATAAAACATGAGTGCTATGTTGAGTGTTAATTGTTGTACAAATTGGAATTTGGCTTGTGCCATCTAACCTCTATTTCCTGGTATTTGATTTCTATAAATTCAGCCAGTGGAGAATCCTGTCTGAGAGATTATCTTTCATTTTTAAATCATTTGACATGTGTAATTGATGCTGTCCTAATCCTGGTGTGGCGCTGTAGGGTAAGCACTGAACTGCAAAGTCGGTCAGAGGTTCCAACCTACCAGCCACTCCTTGGAAACCTTATACAGGGTCGCTGTGAGTCAGAACTGGAACTGACTCAGTAGCTCTTAAGAACATCAACAACAAGGCAATATTTGCAAAAATTAGATCCTAACTCCCTTCCGCAGCATTTATCTATTTTTAAAATAGATAAAGAACACTCTGTGTCCAAATTACAACATATAGTTTTAAGGCACTTTGCTGTATATAGATAATTTATGCACAATTTACAAGCAGCTACAAAATTCTCACTGTGATGCTGTAGGGTAAGCACTGGACTGCTAACCATAAGATTGGTGCTTCAGATCTGCCAGCTGCTTCTGGAAGCCCTATGAGACAGGACTAACGGTGACATTTAACAACAATAACAACAAATTACTTTATCTACTAAGGGACAGAGTGAAAACACATACGTATGTGTTTACCAGCTCCTTCCTAACATAAGACTAGTGTTGGTTGACTTCTTTATTTCATCAGGTTTTGTCTCAATAATTGGAAAGGTTTGGTAATAATTGCAGTATTAAATTAGAAGTTTTGGAAGCTCAATTTTTATTAGCCATCAAATAGATACTTTAAAAAATCATGAACCATTCATTTGCGAAAGCAACACTCTAATTATTTTAGAATTTGCAGTAGAAATTCCTATCATAAATTTAAGCTTAATCTCTTTCCAATGGAAACTATTATAGAAAACCAATGTTAATGAGAATAGTTGTTTGAAATAAGAAGAAAAAAAGTTTTAACTAGTCTTAAATATACATAATCAGAAAGAAATAGAAATTGACCTCTAAATGAAACCAAAATATTTGAAGGCATCATTTAGAGAGTTTTGCAATCTTTTTGATGTCTTAGATTTTTTTTGCCAACTGGGGAAACCTATGGACCATTCTCAAAGTAATGTTGTTAAAAGTATACCTTAAAACACATAGGAAATAGGAAGCCAGTAATATAAATGCAATTTCAAAAAACAGCTTTGTGATGTACTAAAGCACATACTGTTTAATTAATAGATTAGCATGGGCCTGTTAAACTTAAATAGACCTTATTGATGCTTTTGTTACCTGGCATCAGGTCAGTTCCAACTCTTAATGACTTTATGAACAGAGAAAAACACTGTCTGTCCTGCACCATCCTCACAATGCTTAAGTGCGTTCTTTTAACCACTTTGTCAGTCTATCTCCTTGAAGACCTTCCTCATTTTTGCTGATCTACTTTACCAAGAAAGATGACCTTCTCCCGGGACTGATTCCTCCTGATAACAGGTTCAAAGTCCATGATACTTTTAAAGAGCATCCTGCCTGTACTTCTTCCAGAACAGATTTATTCATTCTTCTAACAGTCCAAGTTATATTCAATATTGTTTACCAACACCATAAATGATAGTCATCAATTCTTTGGTCTTCCTTGTTCACTGTTGGGCTTTCTCATGCATTTGAGGCAATTGAAAATACTATGGCTTGAATTGGGTGCACCTTAATCTTAAAAATGATATCATTGCTTTTTAACATTTCAAAGAGATCTTTTGCAGAAGACCCATCCACCCCAACATATAGTTTATTTTTTTTACTATAACTTCTATGGATGTTCATTGTAGATCCAAGTAAAATGAAATCCTTGACAACTTCAATTTTTTTCTCTATTTATAATTCTTATTGGTTTCATAGTGGTCGTGGTTGTGTGTCATTGAGTTGGTCCCAACTCATAGCTACCCACTATAGGATATCTAAGGCTGTAAATCCCTATGGGAGCAGGAAGCCTCATCTTTTTCCCATAGAGTCACTATTGGCCTCTAACTGCTGACTTTGTGGTTAGCAATCTAACACGTATCCACTATGACACTAGAGCTCCTTATTGGTTCAATGGTGAGGATTTTTAGTTTTCGTTATTGTTGAGATATAAATGGGATCTAACTACTGCATTTTCATAGTAATAAGGAACATATATAACATTTTATGCCACAACTGTTATATGGTGAAAAAAATATCTGTGTCCTGCTACTGACATTTTATTGCTCACATTCATTACTGAAAGAAATGTTCTATTGTGTTAGTGAGATTGAAGATGTAACATTTCCCCATCCCAGTTCACAGACCACCCCTACCCCCAAATTCTATCTGGAGGACCTCTTGGCTTGAGGGTCCTGTGATTGCCATGTTAAAGACCCCTGACTTTGTGCTAGCTTCTCAAAGAGACTAAATATATAACTGTTGAACTGTCCTTGCATTCTTACCATCCCTGAAAGTTTAAAGAAAAGCCAGTTTTTTGCTGTTGTTTTCAAAAATACTGGAAATTAAATAAAAATGTTAGCCCAGGATCTACCAATACAATTCTGTTTATTCAAATCAAGGTGATATCCAGTACCTAAAGGATAAATTATGTAATGGGTGATAAGACAGTATTGAGTGGCTCACTTTCTCCACACCTCTATTGCTTTGACAGAACCCCGAAGGCACAGCAGTTAAGGGCTCAGCTGCTGACTGAAAAGTAAGCAGGAAACCTTACCATGCTGTTCTACTTTGTCCTATAGGATCAGGATGAGTCACAATTGACTGCATGGTAACAGGTTTGGGTTTTTGGTTATTCCTTTATTTACAAAACTAAGCAATTGGATTGAATGATCCACTCACATCTGATATGTTGTTGTTGTTAGATGTTGTTGTTGTTGTTAGGGACTGTCCAGTCAGTTACAATTCATAGCAATCCTAAGCAAAACAGACCGAGTCTTGCTCCATCCTTATAATTACTATGTTTGAGTCCACTGTTGCTGCTGCCACAGTATCAATCCATCTATAATTTCATCTTGCTGGAGGTCTTCCTCTTTCTTTGCTGATCTTCTACTTTACCATGCATTATATCCTTCTCCAAGGGCTGCTCCCTTTTGATAACTTTTGTCCAAAGTGTGAGAGATGAACTCTCCCTTCTAAGGAGCATTCCACTGTACTTTGTCAAACACAGATTTGTTTATTTTTCTGGTGGTCCACGGTACTTTCAATATTCTTCTCCAGCACCATAGCTCAAATGCAGCAATTTTTCTATAGTCTTCCTTATTCATTGTCCAACTTTCAAATGCTAGTGAGGCAATTGAAAATATCATGGCTTGGACCAGGCACTTCTTAGTCCTCAAACTGATAGCTTTGCTCTTAAACACTTTAAAGAGATTTTGTGCAGATTTGTCTAATGCAATGTAACACCTGATTTCTTGGCTGTTGCTTCCTTGAGTTTTGATTGTGGATCCAAGCAAAATAAAGTCCTTGACAACCTCAATTTTTTTCTCCATTTATCATAGTATTTATTGGTCCATTTGCGAGGATTTTTTTTTTTCTTTACATTGAGATGCAAGTCATACAGAAGGCTGTAGTCTTTGATCTTCATCAACATTTTAAATCCAAGATCTTCTTCATATAACCCAACTTCTGGGATTAATACATCTTCATCTAATCCAGCATACAGAGTAGATAAGTATGGTGAAAGGATATAACCCTGGCACATACCTTTCCTTGTTTTAAATCATTCAGTATCCCCCTTGTTCTGTTTGAATGACTGCCTCTTGGTCTATATACAGGTTTCTCATGAACACAATTATGTGTTCTGGAATTGTCATTTGTAGTTAAATTAATTTAAACTCATAGTAGCCCCATTTTGTTACAGAATAGAAGAGCTTCATAAGGTTTTTTTAACTGTAATTTTTTTTTTTTTTTGTATTTTGATGCTTTTATTGTTCTTTCACCTTTAAGATTTAATCATCCTATATCTTTTTTTTAATGTATTATTGTGAATTATATGATAGTTTACATGAGAGAACTTTAGTTTTACATTAATTCTATCATATATCGTTTCATTACCATGGTTCCAATCCCCTCCATGCATTATCAACCGACCAAAGGGTATACCCTACAAACCTGCCCCCTACATTACCCCCCACACCCCCAGTCTTCAGCACACAGTCCCTCTCCCTCTCTGGATCCAAAGTCCCCAGCTGCTTCATCACCCCATGTCATCGACTCTGCCACTATCTCGGGCCTCGCTGCTTTTCTGGGTAGGGTCCCGCTCTCGGCTTTTCTCTGTTGGTGTTCCTAGAGACCTCCGCTCCTAGACTGGAGTGTTAATCACTCCCTTCCTTGCTATAAAACATCTACCTTTACATTTCCAACCCTCACAATCAGTCCTGATAACAATTCTTCACTGTTGTATCACAAGTGACCCATCTGCGCTTCATTTCATCAGCTCTGCCTAGACAGATTGGATAGTACTCGCTGGAGATTCTGCCTTCCTCCGCGCCCTCTGGATCTAAGTTCCCTTTTGAAAGCTTGTAAGCCAGTCACTTCTTGCCTTTGTAGTCCCCCACCCCCCATTTTGGGTATCCAATGTCCAAGTTGCCCATCTCTGTCTACTTTGTGTGTGGAAGGGATGGGAATGATTCTTGCTGTAAGGATTTGTTCCCTCTTTTGAGTTACTGCATCCATACGTGTAGGTCAAGTCTATCAAATTGTATCAGATTACTCTTTTTTTTCCTCTTCTGGTTGAGCTCTGATCATCCAGTCCTCAAAGCTAGGTCAAGTTTAACCGTAATCTTTATGGAAGCAGATCACTGAGCTTTTCTTCAGCAGTACTGCTGGGTGGATTTAAACTGCCAACCTTCATTTTTTTTTCACCATAAATCCATAAAGTCTCAGGTCATCTCAAACTAAGACTACCAACAATGGATCTATCCATGTCTCTCTTCTCTCTTCACCAGACTACTTATTGAACTATCTATGTGTCCCCCTGTGGTGGTTGGACCACACCAAGGCCTTACATTTAGACACAACTTGGCAGTTAATAAAACAGTTACAGGTATTCTTGATCTCCTTTTCATCATTGCAGGCACATAAATGCAATGCTAATATTTGAGCTTTTCACACCCTGTAAAAGACATGAAATCCTGCTGTCTTCTCATACTGGTATGTGAGAGAAAATTCCTATTCCCATATACAAATATCTCCTCCCATGAGATATTTTCTCCTGAAACTTCTAAGTGCCCATCTCCCAATGATTATGCCATTATTATTTATTGAGCTGTGAGAAGTGGTTCTCAGTACACATAGCAGAGTGGAACAAGCTTGCAATTTTAATAAGGCCTGCGAGATAATTAAGACATACCATTTTTTTCTTCTTCTAATGCCAGGCCAGAAGGGCTTTTCAGCCTGTAATATGAATGACTAAGTGCTTTCATGTTTGAATTTATACATGGCTATAAAATATATTTTGGGTTTTTTTAGTCAACCCTTTCATTTGTCTTCATTTCCCCAGGCAAAAATGAAACATCCTGTATCATCTTCCATTAAAAAATGAGAAGGTTCAAGAAGATGGCAACTCTGTCTATTTCTTTTCTCAAACGTGCCCTGAACATTTTATTCTGCTCATGAAAAAGAAAGCTAAATTGCATCTTAGGATAACTCCATATGTATATTTATGCAACCGTTTACCCAAAGAAGGCAAATCCGTGCCCCTATGAGGTAAGCAAGGATAAGAATGACTAACTTCATTTTATATATTCAGTTTTTTGGTTAGTAAAATTCAGGAGTTCCTGCACTGAAGGGAGCACTAAAGGATATAAACTATGCATAGAACACCCCTTTTCTCAAGGAAGATACATCTCTTTTGGAACATGACACACAGGGATGAGGTCTATGCAGGTTCTTAGCCAAAAGTTGAGAACAAATTTTCAAGGAAGTACTACAGGAGACATTGCAAGGAAGAAACAACATCAGCTTTGAAGCATCAGAGAAGTTCCATGGAGATAATTAAATGTATAAAATGCTTTGAAAATAAGGAGAATGTCAACAGGCAGAGACTGGATATAGACATTCCAAGTGGAGAAAGCAAGCTCAATGAGACTGGAAAAGGGAAGGGGAGCTGAGTATTTAAGCGACTTAAAAGTTATCCATATATGCTTAGGTTTATTATTCACATAGAGAAGTTTGAGAGCATATGTTTAGAAGATCATAGGAGAATTCAAGTGAAAGCATTAGCAGTTTGAAGTTTATTTGCTAAGCCTTAGAGAATCATTAAAGATCTTAGAGCCAGGGAATGTCATGCCAGAGAGAATTTGGGTGGGAATTATGAAAGCAGGGAGGTTAGTTAAGAGCTGACCTAGCTCTAGCCCTAAGGAGGAGATGAGTGCTTGAAATAAGGTGGTACTAGAAATAAAAAAAAAAAAAGCTTAAATATGAGAAATAGAAATAAAAGTCAAAATAAGAAGCCCAGAATTAACGGGACACAGGCAAAATTATACAGTGAAGGTGGGTCTGACTGACACAGGAATCGCACCTAGAATTCTTTAAACCTGGATTTTCATAAGCATACTCTCCATGGGTCATTTCCTATATATAAATCAGGATAACTGCAAAATATTCCAAGGTGTCAGTTTCTTTAAGTAGTTGCATTATCGACTAATGAAAATTGTCATCCTTAAGAAACTTGGAACTGTTTTCAGCATTAGAATGGAAGAAAAATTGCAGCGGATGAGGAAACAGTTACCCAAGAGCATTATTATACAGTGACTAGCTGATGAAGTGTAAAATTCAATTCTGAAAAACTAGTGATACTTCAAAATAAAGGATCTATTGCTGATCATAATCACACATGAATTTATAATACTGACCATAATGCCAATTATCTTGTACAATGACAGATGGTCTCAATCGTGTCAGAGCAGGTATGCTTCATGAAGATGGAATGTGATTTCAGTCTTCAAGACGTTGGGTGATTGTTGTTGTTGTTAAGTGCTGTTAAATCGGTACCAACTTGTATATAGCAACCAGTACAGATTTTCCAAAGCAAATTTCTGCAGGAGCAGAAAGTCTCATCTTTCTCCCACAGAAGGCTGGTGGCTTGAACCATAGACTTTGTGGTTTGCAGTCCAGTGCTTAACCTATAAAGCCACTGCACTGCCCAGTTTGGTGATGTACCATTGAGTTGATTTTAACTCATAGCGATCTTGTATAGGGTTTCTGAGAGTGGCTAGTGGATTTGAACCACCAACCCAGCAGTTTAAACCAACCTTACAGTCCAGTGCTTATCTTGTAGTGCCACACCAAGGCAACCAGTTGGATGATAAGAAATATGATTTTCTCAATGAGCAAAATCAAACATAAGCAATAACTAAAGGATAAAAAGCAAGAAAAGATTGATCCAAATATGAAAGCATGCTGTGAACATGAGACATAGTCGAAGCATGTGAAAAAGCAGACTACATTTGCTCTTGACACTAGAAACATTTACCAAGTAACTATTACAAAATACTTTTAGATCTTGTGTCAGGAGAGAAACAACCATAATCATAAATCATACTTTATGCTACAATGAACAAAATTACATTATAATCATGTCTTATTGGTTTTCAACTGTGGGACCCAACTCACAGTAAATACTTGATTATGGTTACAAAAGAGAATATGAATGCTATCAAATTTGAATCTTTCAGGAGATAGTAAAAATTCACAAAAGAGATGGCAGAAAGAAAGTAAGAGAGAAAATAGTGTATTTTACATAGAATCAAAGAAGTACTCAAATGATGTAAAAAAAAAAAAAAAGAGAGAGCATTAAGTATATATCTTGGTGTGGCGCTGCAGATTAATGCAAGGTCTGCAGTTCAAGCTCACCAGCTGCTATTCAGAAATCCCATACAGTGTCTCTTTGGGTCAAAACTGACTCGACAGCATTTAACAACAAGAAGTATACACCATTTAATAATATAGTTAACCAGTGGAATTTTTAAAATTTAATAAGTTATCAAAATTAAAAAGAAGTGAGAGGAGGGGTGACATATAGGAGCCATATTCTCATCTTTCATATATAAAAAAGGTCAAAATGAAAATTAAGGACTTGAAAAGAAATTTTAGAAGATACTGCTTTTGGGGATTGCCATATGGGTAGTATTAATTACGGTGGTAGAGCTATCTCTTTTCATGATTTGTTGTTGTGCTGTTGTATGTTGCTGTTGAGTTCCAAGTCATGATGACCTTATGTACAACAGAAGTAAACATTGTCTAGTTCTGTGCCATCTTACAGATCACAGTGCTCACCACTGAATCCACTATATATTTGGAGTACCTTCCAACATAAGGGGCTCATCTTTTAGTGCTATATTGGACACTATTCTGTTGTGCTCCATATGGTTTTTATTAGCTAATTTTCAGAAGTAGAACACCAGGCAGTTCTTTCTAGTCTGTCTTAGTCTGAAAGCTCCACTAGAACCTATCCACTGTGAGTGACCCCTGCTGGTATTTAAAATACCAGAGACAACGCTTGTAGCATTATGGCGGTGGTGGTGTGCTGTGGAGTCAGTTCCCACTCAGAGTGACCCTTTATAGGGTTTCCAAGGCTGTAAATCTCTACAGGAGCAGAAAGCCTCATCTGTCTCCCACAGAATGGCTGGTAGTTTTGAACTGCTAACCCTGATGTTAGCAGCCTGACTCATAACCAATAAGCTACCAGAGCTCCTTTAAGGCAACATGCAAACCACTACAGAATGACAAACTAACAGGTAGATGGTGGCTTTTCATGGTATGAACTTCTATACTATTTTACTATGTATATGCAGGAGTTCTGGTGTGGTGCTGTAGGAAAAGCAGTGGACTACTAACCACAAGGTCAGCAGTTCAAATACACCAGTTTCCTAGTACACAGTATACAGGATGGCTATGAGTTGGAACAGACTCAATGGCCCTTATGAACAACAATATACAGGAGTCCTGGTCACATGGTGAGTTATGTGTTGGATTGCTAACCACAAGGTCAGCAGTTCAAAGCCACCAATCACTGTGCAGGAGAAAGTGGAAGCTTTCTGCTTTCATAAAGATTTGCAGTCTTGGAAACGGTACAAAAGATAGTTTTGACTCAGAATCAACTCAATAGCAGTGGGTTTGGCAGTTCATACATATATGTATATACATGAATCCTGGTGGTGCTATAGGGTAAGCACTGGACAAACCCACCAACTGTTCCACAGAATGAAGATGAGCCTTTCTGCTTCCATAAAGAATTTACAGCATTGGAAACCCTATGCAGGGTTTCTATCAATTGGAATGGACTCAAAGGCAGTGGATGGGCTTTGTGTACATACAAGAACATTAATATAAAATAACACAAATATTTTAAAAAATAGAAAAAGGATTGGGGTTAAGGAAGAAAACTCCAAGGGGAAAAAATATATCCAGATTTTAAACACAGGGTATCATTTGAAAAAGGATTGGAGGAAAAATAATACATATATACCAGATTATCTCCCACCAGTGAAATAACCTTTCCTGTCAAAGGAAAAGAAATGAAAGTGAGGCCAAGAAATGAGGTGGTAGAAGGGAGAAGTATAATGGAAATTATCTAAATGTGAATCTCAGAGAAAGCACTAGAATTTGCAAGGTGTGTAGGTCAAAAGCTATTTGGTCCCAGTTTCCCAGCCTGTAAATATTTGTGGGAGGAGAGAGCTTTGTCTTTCTCCAGCGATGCAACTGGTGGCCTCAAACCACCAAACTTGTGATTTACAGTCCAGTGCTTATCCTACAGAGCCACTGTGCTCCCTTTTTCTGCTGGCATATGATTAAAAAATTACAAACAAGATGCTTGAAGTAGTTTTAGAAGGTTGGTAAATTATAATTCATTGTTGTTAAGCATTGTTGAGTTGGTTTTGACTCATAACAACCCTGTATAGGGTTTTTGAGACTGTAAATCTTTGCAGAAGGAGAAAGTCTCATTTTTCTCCTATAGAGTGTTGTGGACTTAAACTGTTGATCTTGTGGTTAGCAGTCCAACTCATAACCCATTATGCCTAGGGCTCCTTCAATATGTGGTTCTCAGTCCAAAACAGATTGATTTATAAAACGAGTTCAAGACCTTTTACATCAGAATCTCCCATTTTCAACCCAGCACTATTGAAACTAAAGGTTAAATGGAATATTTTTCCAAAAAATTTGCTGTGTTAAGAATAGGCATTTGAAAATAAAAATCAAAGCAGTTGTAGAGGGTTGGTGATGGAAATCCAGTGATTATATTTAAAATTTAATGATAAAATTGATATTTTTAACAATAACAAAAAAGAATAGGTATTTGTCATTTTGATAGCAATTGTCTAATGGTGATCCATAGGGATTATATCAATGTTCAACCCTCTTTCAGGGTCAAAGAATGCATGTTCATCAGCTTTTTTTAATAGAAATTTCATTTTTTGGAGTCTGTTTATTTCATTATTTATAATTGTGGAAAATTGGTAGCATCTAAATGTCCATCAACCGAAGAATTATAAAAATTATAGGAGCCCTAATAGCATAGGAGTCCTGGTGTGGTGCTATGGGCTAGTGTGCTGGACAGCAAAATCTTTTTGAACCGGAAGGTCAGTGGTTCAAGCTCACTAGCTGCTCCCCAAAAACCCTATACAGGGTCACGATGGGTCAGAATGGACTAGATAGCACTCAATAACAACAACAAATTGCATAGTAAGGATTCCTGGTATGGCACTATAGGATAGGCACTCGACCACAAGGTCAGTTTCATACTCAAAGCCATTGGTTCAAACGCACCATCTGCTCGTTGGAAACCCTATACAGGGTTGCAATTCATTGGGATGGCACTTAGTAACAACAACAATAGCATAGTGGATTATGAGCTGGACTAATAACCACAAGGTAAGCAGTTCAAACGTACCAGTCTCTCTGCAGGAATAAGATGAGGTTTTCTGTGCCTGTAAAAATGTACAACCTTGGAAACCGTATACAGATTTCCTACGAGTCAGAATCAATTCAGTGGCACAGTATTACTATTACTACTATATACAGAATAATACGAAGCTGTAAGAATAAATGAGAAAGTTGCTTACCAAGAAGGGACAATAGGATATATTGCTAAATAAAAATCAAGGTGAAGAAATGTATACACTATTCAATCTATTCCATAGATATGAAAGGGGAGAATAAGTCTTTATTCATATCTGTTTGCACAAGCATGAGCACTCTGGAAATATACAAAAAACCCAAATCAGTGGTAGGATGAGGGATGAAAGCTGAGAAAATGGAGAAGACTTATTCTATATCTTTTGTGATTTTGAATCCTACATTTGTATTACCTATTTTTAAAATAACTTAAAAAGTGAAAAACCAGTTTTATTAAGCTACATGTGACTTACATAATAAATAATTTAGTGTTCCTTCACACACAATATGTGAACTTAAAAAGAGACTTAGTTAAAATGAATTAAAAGTCTATTGCAATGTGATTTGCTAGCAATCTTTTAACTACAGACACACTTTCAAAAGTCAAATACTATGGATCAATGGAATGTACCAGGGGATTTCAAAAGTTCATGTAAAATATAATGAAAAGATAAAGAAAGATTTCCACCAACTTTTTGAAACCCCTTCATATGCTTATACACTGAGTCACAATTGTTAAGAAGAGGCTACTAATTTTAATAAATGTGTAATTAATAAAATTCATAACTCTAAAAATGAAAAAACACACTTATAAACAAAACGTTTAACAATATTTAAAGCCCATTCCTGATAAACACAATATTCTTACTGCTGTTAAGTGCCCTCGAGTCAATTCTACTCATATTAACTCTATAGCGTTTCTGAAGACTGACTTGTGGATTTGAACCGCCAACCTTGTGGTTTGCAGTCCAGTGCTTATCCAACAGTGCCATATCAGGAGTCCAAAATAGCTATAGATGGATATTTTTCTAGCTTAATAAAATATATTACCTCAGTTAAAAAGTGAACATCATCCTTAACAGAGAATCGCTAGAGAAATTCTCAGAAATGTCAGAAAAACACAATGATGTTCATTATTTCCACCAGTGTTTAACACTCTGCCAACATAATTCGACAAGAGAAAGATGACAAATATGAAAATTGAAAAAGGCACGGGAAAGTATCACAGTTTTCTGATGATATAACTAAATGACAGATGATCTTCAAAGATGCAGCTGAAAAAAAGTAAGTAATAAACTCTCATATCATTCTCATGTTTGTTAGCTGTGACACAGTTGTTGATGGAAAACAATATTAATAGCTACTCTTATCTATTGTGTCATTATTTAGTACCAAGGCTCTACATTCCCAGAAATTTGACATGTTTCCTCATAAAATATTTCTAATGTCCAACATAAATACCAAGAAGTTATAATTCCCACTTTGCAGAATAGCTATGTGAGGTTTAAATAGATTAAGACTTTGGCCACAATCTTACACACAGTTCAGAGTAGACTCTGATTTCCAATCCAGGTCTCAGTCTCAGGCAACATAGCTGGGTTATTTCCACCTTAGTATGCTGCTCTGGTGTGGTGTGGGTTAATATGCTGGACTGCAAGATCAGTTTGAACTGCAAGATCAGTGCTCACCAGAAGCTCACCAGCTCCTCGGAAAACCTATACAGGGTCGCTCTAAGTCAGAACCTACTCGATGGCACTTAACAACAACAATGCTGCTTTTAAAGGAAGTATTGTTGTTGTTTTCAGGTACCATTGATCCTATGAACAACAGGATAAGACACTGTGCAGTCCTATGCCATCCTCACACAATCATTCCTATGTATGAACCCACTGTTCCAGCCCTTGTGTGAATCCATCTTCTTGAGGGTTTCTCTTCTTCATTGACCCTGTACTTTACCAAGCATGCTATCCTTCTCCAGAGACTGGTCCCTTCTGATGCCATGTCCAAAGTACTTGAGAATATTATGACTGTACTTTATCCAATACAAATTTGTTGATCCTTCTGGTGGTCCATGGAAGTTTCAAAGTTCTTCACCAACACTGTAATTCAATGGCATCAAATTTTCTTCAATTTTCTTTATTCATAGTCTAGTTTTTGCATGAATGTGAGGTAAATGAAAAAGAAAAAAAAAAAAAAAACAACCAGGGCTTGCATCAGACACACGTTCATCTTTAAAGTGACATTTTTAATTTTAACACTTTAAAGAAGCCTTTTGTAGCAGATTTGTCCATTGCAATACATTGTTTGACTTCTTAATTGCTGTTTCCAAGGATGTTAATTGCAGATTCAAGAAAAAAGGAAATCCTTGACAACATCATTTTTTTTTCTGTTTATTGTGGTGTTGCCTAAACCAGTTTTTTTTTATTTTGAGATGTAACCTGTACTGAACTCTATAGTCTTTAACCTTTATCATTAACTACTCCAAGTCCACTTTACTTTCACCAAGCAAGGTTGTGTTGTTGTATATCACAGATTGTAGATGAGCCTTCCTCCAATCTGCATGCTGGGTTCTTTTTCATCTAGTTCATCTTCTAAGATTATTTGCTTAGCGTGCAGATTGAATAAGTATGATGAAATGATATAACCCTGATGCATACCTTTCCTGATTTTAAACCACACAGTATCCCCTTGTTCTGTTTGAATGGCTGATTTTAGTCTATGTAGAGTACTCAAAGGAGGGTAATTAAATATTCTAGGATTTTCTTTATTCCGTATGTTATCCATAATGTGTTACAATCCAAATAGCCTATGCATAGTCAATGAAACATCTTTCTGGTGTTCTCTGCTCTCAGTCAAGATCCAGCATGATATTTTTCATTCCAAATTCTCTTCTGAATCCAGCTTAAATTTTTGTCAGTTCCCTTTCAATGTACTGCTGCAACCATTTTTAAATTATCTTGAGCAAAATTTTACTTGTGTGTGATATTAATGATATTCAATAATTTTCACATATATATTCTATTGGATCATCTTTCTTTGGAATAGGCACAAATATGGCTGTCATCCAGTCAGCTGGTCAAATAGTTGTCTTCCAGGTATAAAAGACCTAGAAACTCTCTTTCCCTCATAGTAATACCTCTATAATGACATTCTTCCCATATTAACAATAAAAATAGAGGAAATCACACTCACTGACAGTTTCAACATTATTTTTGAATGGTACAAATTTTGAGGCATATTGGATTGGAGTGTTGTTTTTTTTGTGTGTAAATATTTGTTCTTATATTGGAATACTACTATATTTTTCCAAAGAGAAGAAGTCATAAAAATGAGTATATTTCTTTTGTGGCAAAAGACAGAGTTTCCATCATGTCTGTGGTATGATAGTTGTTGTTGTTGCTGTTAAGTGCCGTCGAGTCGGTTCCGACCCATAGCGACCCTGAACAGGGTTTTCGAGGCTGTAAATCTTTACGGGAGCAGAAAGCATCTTCTTTCTCCGGCGGAGCAACTGGTAGTTTTGAACTGTTGACCTTGCGGTTCGCAGCCCAATTCGTAACCACTACACTACCAGATAGACAAAAACAGTTCCTTAGCAACTGTTGTTGCTAGAAGCCGTCATTCAGTTCCAACTCCTAGCAAGCCTATGCACAGCATAACAAAACACTGCCAGAACTTCCTCCATCCTCACAATTGTTATGCTTGAGTCCATTGCTGCTGCCACTGTGCCAGTCCATCTAGTTGGGAGTCTTCTTCTTGTTCTAGGACTTTACCAAACATGATGCTCTTCTCCAGGGACTGATTCCTTCTGATAACATGCCTGAAGTATGAGACAGACTCATCATCCTGACTACTAAGGAGAATTCTAGCTGTACTTCTTTCAATACAGATGTGATAGTTCTTCTGGCAATTCATGGTACTTTCAATATTCTTCTCCAATACTATAACTCAAATGCATCAATTCTTCTATGATCTTTCTTTTTCATGGTCCAACATTCATATGCATCTGAGGCAACTGAAAATACCATGGCTTGGGTCAGTCTCTCCTTTGTCCTCAAACAGACATGTTTTATCTTGAACACTTTGAAGTAGTTTTGTGCATCAAATATGCCAGTGCAAGGCATTCTTTGATTTATTGACTGCTGCTTCCATGAGTGTTGACGGTTTGATCCAAGCCAAATAAAATCTTTAACAACTTCTACATTTTCTTCTTTTTTGTCGTTGTTGTTGTTAGGTGTTATCAAATACGTACCATCTCACAGCAATCCTATCCACAGCAGAACACAACACTGCCCGGTCCTGGGCCAACCTCACTACTGTTGCCACGCTTGAACTCATCGATGCCACCACTTGGCCAATCCATCTCGCTGGGGGTCTTCCTCTTTTTCTCTGACCCTCCACCTTACCAAACATGATATCCTTCTCCAGAGACTGGTCCCTCCTGACAATATGTCAAAAGTATGAGAGACGAAGTTTGGCCATCTTAGCTTCCAAGGAGCACTCTGGCTGCACTTTTTCCCAAATGGTTGGTTGGATCTATTGGTTCTTTTGGCAGCCCATGGCACTTTGAATATTCACCTCCAACACCATAACTCAAAGACATCAATTCTTCTATGGTCTTCCTTATTGACTGTCCAGCTTTCGCATGCATATGAGGTTATTGAAAATGCCATGGCTTGGGTCATGTGCACTTTAGTCCTCAAGCTGACATCTTTGGTCTTCAACACTTTAAAAAGGTCTTGTGCAATAGATTTGCCTAACGCAATACGTCATTTGATTTCTTGACTGTGGCTTCCTTAAGTGTTGGTAGTTGATCCAAGAAGAATGAAGTCCTTGACAACTTCAATCGTTTCTCTGTTGATAAGAATGTTGTGTATTGGTCCAGTGGTGGGGATTTTTGTTTTCTTTCTATCAAGATGTAATCCATACCAAAGGCTGTGCTCTTTGATCTTCATCAGTAAATGTTTTAAGTCCTCTTCACTTTCAGCAAGCAAAGTTGTATCATCTGCATATCGTAGGTTGTTAATGAGTCTTCCTCCAATCCTGATGCCACATTTTTCTTCATAGAACCCAGCTTCTCAGATTATTTGTTCAGCATACAGGTTGGATAAGTATGGTGAAAGAACACAACCTTGTTGCACACCTTTCTTAATTTTAAAACATTCAGTGTTCCCATGGTTTGTTCAAATAACTGCCTCTTGGTCCAGGTAAAGATTCCTCATGAGCACAATTAAATGTTCTGGAATACTCATACTTCGCAATGTTGTCCATAGCTTGTCTTGATCCACACAATAGAAAGCCTTTGGTAGTCAATAAAGCACAGGTAAACATCTTTCTGATAGTCTCTGCTTTCAGCCAAGATCCATCAGACATCAACAATGATATCCCTCATTCCACGTCCTCTTCTGAATCAGCTTGAAGGGATCCATATTTGTGCCCCTTCCAAAAAGAGGTGACCCAAAGGAATGCAGAAATCATCATTTTTTGTAGATGTTGTTTATTGATCCAGTTGTAAGGACTTTTGTTATCTTTACATTGAGGTGCAACCATACTGAAGGCTATAGTATTTGACCTTCATCAACAAGTATTTTAAGTGCTCTTTTCTTTCAGCAAGTATTATGTGCATATCACAAGTTGTTAGTGAGTCTTCCTCCAATCCTGATGCCACATCCTTCTTCATATAATCCAGCTTCTCAGATTATTTGTTCATTATACAGATTGAATGAATATGGTAAAAAATATACAAACCTGACACACAACATTCCTAATTTTAAAACATTCAATATCCCCTTGTTTTGTTGAACAACTGCTTCTTGGTCTATTTTCAGGATTCTCATGAGCACAACTGTTGTTGTTAGATGCCATCGAGTCAGTACCAAAATAACAGCTCTGCGAACAACAGAATGTAACACAGTCCAATCATGTACTAAATTCACAATTGTTATTATGCTTGAGCCCATGTCATTGTGACTGGACCAATCCCTCTCATTGCGGCTCTTCCTTATTTTTGCTGACTGTCCACTTTACCAAGCATGATATCCTTCTTCAGGGACTGGTCCCTCCTGCTTATATGTCTGAAGTATGAGAGAGGAAGTATGGCTATCCTGACTTCTAAGAAACCTTCTAATTGTACTTCTTCCAACACAGATTTGTTTGTTCTTTTGGCATGCCATAGTTCATTTAATATTCTCTTCCAACATCATAAGTCAAGTGTATCAACTCTTCTAAGGACTTCTTTATTCATTGTCCAACTTTTACATGAGCACATTTAAGTAATCTAAAATATTCATGCTTCACAATGTTATCCAAAGCTGGTCATGATCCAGACAGTAAATAAAGGAAAAGTAAACATCTTTCTGGTATTCTCTGCTTTCATCCAAAATCTCTCTGACGTCTGCAGTGATATCCCTAGTTCCACGTCCTTGTCTGAATTTGGCTTGAATCTAAGGCAGTTCTCTGTCATTTTACTGCTACTGCTGTGTTTTAATTATCTTGAGCAAAATTTTACTTGCATGTGATATTGATATTTTTTAATGATTTTGGCATTCTATTGGGTCACCTCTCTTTGGAATGGGCACGGCTATGGATCTCTTCCAATCAGTTGGCCAAGTAGCTGTTTTCCAAATTGCCTGTCTACATGGGTGAGTGTCTTCAATGTTTCATCAGTTTGTTGAAAGTTGTCAATTGTATTCCATCAATTTCTGGAACCTTGTTTTTTGCCAATGCCTTCAGTGCAGCTTAGACTTTTTCCTTCAATACCATTGATTCCTTCAGTACCATTGAGTAAAATCTTTAACAATTTCTATCTTTCCTTCTTTATGTTGTTTTTGTTATTAGGTGCCATCGAGT